>NC_138203.1:239372592-239645092 GCF_964194415.1 Vipera berus
TAGTCTTCACAGCAGTTATAAGGACAATTCTATTTTAACCTTTTCTGTAAAGTTATATCATGACTCTCTTCTTCCTATAATCTATTCCAATTATCAAAACCATAAATTGCAAGTTCATTTTTTATTTTTATGCATAACCAATTTCTAGTCACCAGTAAATGTAAGTATTGTCCTTTCTTTAATTGAAGAAGTCAGCAAGTTCTGTCAATTTCATCAACTTCCTCCAGAGTGGTATTGCAAAATCCTTCCAATTTTTTGCAGATAGTAATCATATATTGAAATAACCTTCTATGGCTTTTTTCTTAACTGTTTATCCATCAATTTTTATAAATATAAATATAAATTTAATAAATCTCAATCTCAATCCTAAAGGAAAAAAATCTAGCTTCAGTTGAATATTAATCTTTAAAATCCTCTGTATCAATGTTTGAATCCATTTTCTTTTTAGCTTTTTTACATACCAAGCACGATAACATGCCCCTTCATATTATTCATATTTCCAACATACATTTTAGATGCCTTTATAGATTCAAGTTAATTTCTCTGGCACAAAGTACCAAAGATACATCGTTTTATAAAAATTCTTTTTATACACGTTTTTCCATTGATCCATCTGTATAACCAAAGTCCTTAGTCTACTTTATCATACGTTCTTTAACTTGTTTTTCCTCCATTTCAAATTTCAGCAAAAGTTAACACATTTTAGCAATTACATATTCATTGTATTCAATTGTACTTCAAATTCTGTCTTACTTTGCTCCATACCATGAGTCTTCTTATCTATTTTGAATCTTTTTGATAACTCTAAAGGGAGATGACTCTATCCTTCTGCTATTAGTTTTTCTCCTGATTTAATCTTATATTCCCATTGATAATCTCCACTAATTCCTGATACGTTAATCATTTGTCTCTGCCTGCCTTTCTCTTCTGTAGAATGCTTCTTGTACCAAGAGCCAGAGAGGCGTTTACAAGCCTATTCTGGGTTTATTATGTGTTCCCTATTCTCAATATGACCTATCTACTATAATGATTCTTAAAATTTATCTACTAATAAAATGATTTTAATTTTATCATAAGTGTCCTTGCCATCTGGGGTTGTGACCTTCTAACTTAAAAGTATCCTGTTTAACAGCAACAACCATTCTTTCATCCAAACCAATCTCCAAATTACAATTTCAATCTGGTAAATCCTGTCTGCCTTTTTGCTTTGCATTTTGTAACGCCTTATATTTAGTTGTAGTTGCCTCTGTAAAAGCTTAATTTGCTGGAGAATAATTATCTTTCCTGGAGGATTTTTTATTCATTCTTTTTTTAATCTCATCCAAAATTATTTGCATTTTCTCTTAAAGTTCATTATTAAGTTATATAAAGTATCCTCTTACAGAAACTTCACTTCCACCCCAAACCATTCTTACTTCTGTGCCTTTATTTTCAAAAAAATCTTTTAACTCCTTTTAGCAATCTCCTATTACTGTTTCCTTTTGTAACCATATCTAATTCAATCTGCACCTAAAAGCCATTTCTTTTAAAGTTAAACCCACTGTATTGTGATCTGAAAGTGTTTGATAATGTCTCTGCTTAATGAACAGCAGAGTTCATAATATAATAGCCAGAGTTTTAGAAATCCAAATTGTACCTATTCTTGAAAAAGAGTTAGGACTTTTAGCAGTGCTTTTTTTGTAAAAGAAAAAGGTGCCGGAACTCACACATGTCATACAACCCGCCTTGCCTACCCTCCAAGGTTCCATCCAAAAAAGGTGCCGGAACTCCGTTCTGAGCATTCTATGAGAAAAAAAGCCCTGACTTTTAGACAAATAGGTATATTCCCTTCAATTAGCATTTTTATATTTCCATACATCAACAAGCTCTACACTATCAATTAAACAAAAAACATCTGTGGTAGCATGTATTTTTAATATTTTTTCAGAAGTTCTACATCTAGGACATACACTCCCAATATCAAAGTATTAGCTCTGTGTAGATTAACTTCCAAGGTATCTGCCATGATCATCAATGTAAGTTTTTGATATAGCTGAGGATTTACAGTATATACAAAATAACTTTTTTTCATTCTTGCTAAAATAAATTGTTCAACTAGATTTTCGTCATGCGAATATTTCATATCTTTTTTCCTAATATACATGTCTGGAAAGCAAATCACATTAACTTTTTCAAATAATAAAAATACCTAAGAAGCATTTCCTTCATTTATATTCCACATTAAGCATTTATAATCCAAGTTACACTTTTTAGAAGTCAATACCTATAGTTCCCAATATGGAATCACATTGAATGTCTTGTATCTGTTATTATATTTCAGTCATATCTGTCATTACTTCTATTTGTAGTTTCTCCAATTGTTCTTTAAATTTTTCCCCAAAATCTCTTCCTTTCTGCAGAGTTCAAAATGTTTAAAAATAAAAATCACCCTTCCACTAAATGAAATCTTCTGTTTTAAAATTGTCTGATACAGAAAAATACTCTTTTCTCTTACTCAACTGGGATTTCTGTAAGTATAATTACATCTGAATTAACAGTTAATTACCTGGTTGGCTGTCTGACTTTTGATTTTAGCAAGCATATAAACTGGATGAAGGGATGGATAAATATTTGCTTTATTTTTAAGGCACTTGAAATAGCTGAAGAGAAAAATCAAGTGAAGAACAAAGAACAAGGAAAACCTCATCATTTTACCAAGAAGTATTAAGCAGGAGAATTTTGATTAAATTCAGAATGCAAGACATAAAAAGAACAAATGTATTTTATATGCAGGAAACTTGTTTAAAAAGAATATGTTCAAATGTACTAGTATTGCAAAGTTAGTTATAATGTGAAGAAATTGGAATACAGAACATCCCCCATCTCTCTCTCTCCTGTAATGGTTGAACCTGGAGTCATCCCAGACATATATTTGCTAGCAGATTTAGGACGGATTCAAATAATATTTTTTTGTGTGCAATGCATTTTTCATTTGTAGGATTGGATGCCCAAGAGATCCTGATGGCCACAATTACTTCAAAAGTAGACTAGAAAAAAAAATAGGAAAGTATAGTCTTTGAAATGTTGTTGGCTATTAGAATGTTTCAGTCTGAAAGAATCACAAAACCAAACAATTGTAAGAGCCCTAAGGAGGCATTCAGGTATTTTTACATATTGCCTAGAGGCTGCCAAGAAGATAAGAAAAAATCTGGTTAGATCAATCCAAAGTCTACATAGTTTAGCATTTTGTTCCTAGTCAGTTTTATTTAGAAGCACAGAAACAAGAAAACTCAAGAGAGAACAGTTTTCCCCAGCCACTAGTGTTTCTATTCATTGTTCAGATTTTTTAATGACTTATTCAGCAAACTGTAAAATAGTCCATGGCTTGGTGTAATATGGTTTATAACCTCTGGTTTAATGAATGTTGGATTACAAACTGTTTCAAGCTGAGGTTCCCATTTTTGAAAGACATCTTGAGAGAGAGATTTTTAAGTGAAAAAGTCTAGAATGAAAGTTTGGGAGAAGCCAGGACAAAAACTAAAGTTAACATAAATTAGTAAATCAAAAATCATTCTCTGGATATCTGACAATTACTTCATTTTATCACAATTTGCTAACTTTTGCAGACTATTGGAAACTATGTACAACTTCACAAGCTGTGTATTCCACCTTAGTAAAACCACCTACAAGTAAAATGTTTCCATGACTCCTTACTTGCTAGTCTATAAGGTAAAGGTAAAGGTAAAGGTTCCCCCGCACATGCGTGCTAGTCGTTTCCGACTCTAGGGGCCGGTGCTCATCTCCGTTTCAAAGCCGAAGAGCCAGCGCTTGTCCGAGGACATCTCCGTGGTCATGTGGCCGGCATGACTAGACGCCAAAGGCGCACGGAACGCTGTTACCTTCCCACCGTAGTGGTCCCTATTTTTCTACTTGCATTTTTACGTGCTTTCGAACTGCTAGGTTGGCAGAAGCTGGGACGAGTAACAGGCGCTCACTCTGTTACGCGGCACTCGGGATTTGACCCGCCAAACTGCCGACCTTCTGATCGACAAGCTCAGCGTCCTAACCCACTGAGCCACTGCGTCCCTTTGCTAGTCTATACAAAAGCATTATTGAGAAAACTCCTCAAAGATAAGAATGTTCATTTCTGTTGCTTGCTAAATGTTTCAGTGTTCCAACTATGAGGTATCTATGGAATTGGCAGTGAAGGAAGCAGCATTTTAGGGGTTTTGTTACAAGTCATTCAAACTTAGCAATTTCTATGGGCAGCATCTCTCCAGGGTTTGAGGTAGATTTTCTCAGCCTTACTTATGAGCCTCAAGAGATTAAGCCATGAGCGCGTTCATTAAGCTCAAAATCTCTTCCTGCTGCTGACCATCCAGATATTGTTGAACTTCAGTTTGCACCAGCTATAGCCAGTGTAGCAATGGTGATGGATGAGCATCAGCTGCTCACCCGTGCTTTAGAGAATCAAAAGAAATGTAATTAATTAGTTATTACTTACTCCTGTTAAGCTGCTATTTTTGAAACCTACAAATTCTATTGGCTTACAGTCCAGGGATAATTTAACCAGACGCCTGGTGTGTCTGTACACACACACACAAAAGTTCAAACAGAAAGCAACTGTGGTGAGGAGCAAAGGATTATCATTACAAATATTGTAAGGAGTAAGGTAGATGTGTCCAATTATTAAGTTAAGCAGTTCATCAAAGGGAACCTAGTGCAATCCTTTGAGTGCTACTTTTGTAACCTCAGGTTAAAATCTTTGTAAAACCAGAAATAATTAATGTTCTGGGCCCACTTCCAAGCCAGACGAATCTTTATGTTGACCGGTAAACAATTGCAGTTTGAATTAAACAATAACTATTGATAGATTAGAACAATGCTTTGAAAAAGCTGCTTATACTTACCCATGGAAACAACTCCCTTGAGTCAAGTCAATTCCTAAGGTAAAAATACGTGTTTTTTTTTATTATGTGAGGATTATTAGTGACCTGCATTCACCACAGAAGTGTGCCAATTGGAAAAATACTTATGTGGTACAAAGACTTTTAATCAGGGGGAAATCTTTTCAAACAAAAGTCTTCTTTTGTGATAACTGAGATTACAATAGTTAAAGTTGGCCTGGTAATAATGTAATTCCTGCAGTGAAATTCATTTTTGTTTAATATTTCCACAATGATTTTAATTTTTCTCTCGTCTTCTCCACTGCAATAACAAGATAAAAAGGAAGAGCAAAAACAGGGGAAGTTTTATTAGGCCACTCAGAAATTTCCTCAAGTAAATTTATTCACTTTGTGTTCATTCAGCTCCTGGTTGGTGATAATTTTAACGATCCTTTTTGGCTGAAGTGCATCAAGTACTAAATTGTATATTATTGTATATTTGCTTTCATCTTGTTCACAATAGTTGGATTATTTTTCTTATAGTGTTGAAAAAAATTGTTTGTTAGACATTTTATTCCTTCTTAGCAGAGTTTTCAAATATTTGGAAGTCAATATGTGGATAAAATACCTAATATAGCAATAAAAATGAAAAGCGAATATCCAATTAGTTTACCATAGTAATAAATAAGTTAATTTAACATAAATCAATATGATTTGATTTAATTTTATACAGAAATATATTAGCGTTTTAATAAGACATCTCTGTGCTTGAGATATATAGCCAAGGGACTTAATTTAACAGATGCTAATATAATGTTTAAATGTACATATTCTAAATAATAAAAGATAAACAAGGTTTCCCAATCAAAATTCCACTTTGTTTTTAATTTCTTCAACAGATTTGGTAGATGTGGAAGTCATACTAAAAGATGCTATATTTTTTCCTTTCATAACTTAAGCCTTCCAGAGTCTTAATGCCTAACATAATTACATTCTACTTGAGCCTTTTATGGTAAAGCAAAATGAAAACCCCAACAGTAAATTATGCTATTAGAATTGGGCACTATCTTAGAGCACTCTGGATAGAAAACAATAATGGGACCAAGCAATGGCTAAAGCTTAGCCAACATCTCTTTTCTGAAACACACAGATACAGAATTAGGCTACCTAGTCTTACCTAAATAAAGCTTGTTTGGTGTAGTAGTTAAGGCATCAGGCTAGAAACTATTCTAGTCCTACCTTAGGCATGAAGCCAGCTGGGTGACCTTGGGTCAGTCATTCCGTCATTTAGTCTCTTACCGAGGAAGAAGACAATACAAAACCTCTTCTCTAATCTTGCCAGGAAAACTGTAGGGACTTGTCAAGACAGTCGCCAAGAATAAAAAAAAGTTGACTCAGAGGCACAGGAAAAAACCTTATTACATTATTGCATTCATACTCCATCTTTCCTCTGGGAATTGAAGTTGCTTTCTTGTCATCTTTTCCCACAACATCTACCTGAGGGGTAGGCTATACTAAGAAAGAATAACTCTTTTTTACTTGGCCCAAGTTATGTGACTGGGGGGCATTTAAATCTACATTTCCCCAGTCCTAATCCTGCATCAGTACCCCTACATCACTCTTTGCACAGAACTCAAACCTTATTTTATTGTATAAGAGCTCATTGAGATAACTATCAATATACTCTTGTGAGCAGGATATTTTAAAACATGGACCTTAAGGTTCATATTAGAATATTATAGGACTGTTGTAAATAGTTTTGTTTAATAAAACAAAGACTACTAATATTCTATGTCACCCAAGAATAATCATATTAATTTAGTCAGCTCCATTATGTGCTGCCAATTTTAAAATATAATATTTTCTTGTACACATTTGTTACCTAATGTTGTTGGGGGTTTTTTTACTCCTATATACTGGATTCAACAAGACACAAGAAGACCTAAAATAGAACAGTAGTAACCCAGTTACTGCTATCAATATATGCAATGGTCATTTTTGCCCTATTTTATTCCAAAATTAGATTTCATGGTAGGATTTGTTAGCTAATGGAATATTTCAGAGGGCGTAAAAGCCTAGTCTTTTAGGTAAGAATTGGAATCAAGGGTTTGTCCCTTTCTTCTGCTGGATTCAATTGTAGCCCTACAATGCATTTATACTTGATTGGAGGGAATGTAATCATATCCAATGCCAGGTCATAAGGTTGAGAGATTTTATTTTGGTTCTTCCTAATAAACTGGGTTCTTTTGCTTTACTTTCTGCCATAGCCAACTTCCAAAGAGAAATTCAGCTTAGTCTGCCTGCATCATGACTGTTAAGAGCATGACCACAGTACCATTGAACTGATGGAAGCACCATTCACTTACTGCTCAAGTTGTGTGGAGGGCTGCTTACTAACATTTATGGGATTCACAGTCTCTTTACATTAAGCTAACCTTCTAAAATATAGAACTTCCAAGTCTTATAGTTCTTTCTGTCCACCAAGATCTTTGATCCTTGAAGAGTAAAGGAAATTCAAGGTCTCAGTCTTTCTTCTTGCAGTTCAATGACTCACCACATGGGGCAGATCGCTGGAGCTGTTGAGTGTTACCTCTATTTCTGCCTGTCATAATTTGGGCAGTGGAAGCATTCCTTGCCAGCACTGTCCAATGAAAGTTTCCCTCCACCCCACACAAGCAAAAGTATGCAAAGTATGTAGTTACAAGAGTAACCCCATACTTTCTGATCTTGATTTCATCTTCAACTTTCGCAGCATCACATACTCCAAACCAGCTTTCCCCAACCTAATAACTTTGAAATTGAAGTCTAAAGAATTGGGGGTGTGCACCAGGTTGTGGAATCCCTGTTCCTTCTCAAAGGACAACATCTGTACTCATTTTCTAAATCACACACACAATGCTAACAGGATTATCAGATGTCCATCCCATTTCACTGGCTGATGGAACACAAGGATGGATGGTAAAGAGAGATTCCAAACAAGGATTTTGTTTTATTTATTTGCATCCTGTCTATTATTTTTATAAATAACTCAAGGAGGCACACATATCCAACACCTTCCTCCTCCTATTTTCCCCACAACAACAATCCTGTGAGGTGGGTTGGGCTAAAAGACAGTGACTGGCTCAAAGTCACCCAACTGGCTTTCATGGCTAGAGTGGAACACAAACCCATGGTCTCCTGCTTTCTAGCTTGGTTCTTTAACCACTAAACCAACTGGCTCTCAGATTTTCATGTGAAACGAGAGATGACCTATTTCATGCCTATAGGCAACTCATGCTTTGACCCAGAGCCCTCCATTCTGGCTTATGTGTGGACTACAGTTGCTGTACTTGTAAAAGATTTTAGTTGATCAGATTTATTCATGACAACTTCACAGATTGCAGAACTGACCCTGGTACCGAAAACATTCACCAGGGCTGAATTCTGCAGTGGCTCAACATTCCAGGTGAAGCCTGTGACTCCAAATTCCTTTTTCTTATTGCTGTTACAGAGAACCAGTTTGGTGCAATGGTGAAGACACCAGTCTAGAAAATGGGAGACGAGTTCTATTCCAACATTAGGTACTAAGCCAGCTGGGTGACCTTGGGCCAGTCACTCAGTCTCAGCCCCAGGAAGAAGAAGACAACAATGGCAAACCACTTCCAAAGAAACTTGCCACCCTCCCACCCCCCAAATGCAGTGACTTCTCCAGGCAGTTTCCAGGAGTAAGACTAATTCAAGGCATCAAAATAATACCACCATTAATACATGCTATTAATAGATAAACGTTGCCTGCGATTATTCTGTCCTTCAACAGCCTTCCTGTGCCGAACTCCAACCAGCCTTTCAGTCTTACAACGACAACCCGAGGAGGTAGCATAAGCTAAGAAGCAGCCTTTTGCCAAACAGGAAACCTTAGAAAGCAGCAATAACCGAAAGCCGAGCATTTCTTTTACGGTCCAGCTTTCCACTCATGTGACTAAGCAGGGGGGAAAAAAGAAAAGAGAGAGAGAGTACAGTATCGAAAGCTGAGCTAAACATTGGAAAGCACGAAGGTGAATTAATTGCAGGCATTACAAACACGCTAAGGGGCAACCCTGGATTTATAGACACCCACACCCTTCCTTTATTCCATGCTAAACGTCTATTCGGGCCGGGCGGAAGGCAGAAAAGGAGAGGAAAAGCCTCCAGCGAGACTAGACCAGAGACGCCATCTCGTGCCAAGGGCCTCGTGCTATCCAACTCTTCACTCCGAGGGGGAGTCGAAAGGTCGGTCGAAGTCACGTTCCTGTCTCCTTCGGAGAAGAAAGAAAAGTCCCTTCTGGGCTCCCTAATCCCCCCCCGCCCCTCCTTTTTGCTTAATGAGGGCGAGGGGAAAGTTTCCCGCCTCCTGGCACATGCTAGAGCCCTTGGCTCCCTTTCCCGCTTCCCGACGGCGGCGGGGGCTTAAGCCAGGCAGCTGTTCCCACCTCCTCGTGCCTGGCAGCCCCTCCCCGCCCCTCGCAGCTCTCCGGGCTGCCTGCCAGCCGAGGCTTCCCGCCCTCCCTGCGTGCCTGTGTCTCCGCCGAGCTGAGGGAAACTGGCCCCTCCTTTTACCCACGTCGACCCCTCCCTCTCTGCCTCCTCCCTCCCTCCCTCCTCCGCCCCCCCCCCCGCCAAAGCTGAAGCGGAGCTGGTGTTTTTCCACTCACCAGGATGGGTGATGCTCAGCGCTCGCTCATTAGAGAAACAGACACGAGAGGTCCGGAAGAAAGCGCTTATAAATTACCGTTTCTTCCTTCCCATTGCTGTTAGTCTGCCTCGCCGCTGGCGCCGAAGCACACAGGACGGAGGCAGAGACAGCGAAGACGCTGGACAGCTACCTGGTCGGAAAAGAGCAGCTGCTACAGGTAACCAAGGCGGTTTTTCGGGGGGGGGGTTTGGGGGGGGAGAGAGAAAGCGAGCCCGACCACCGCCGCCCTCGCTTTCTCGCCCTCCTTCCTGGCAACAAGGAACAAAGCAGGCATATGAGACAAACCCCCCACCCCCATGTCTTTGTTATTTCCTCCTGTCCAACACCAGAATGGGGGTGGGGGGGCGGGAAAAACCCCCAAACAAACCTCCATCGGGGAATGGTGCTTTTTCCTCGCCCCCCCCTCTCCCCTTCTTTGTGCCGGCTTCCCAAACGATCCTTTTCCTCCATTGCCCGCGTTTGCTTCCTCGCGCCTTGCCTTTCGCTCCGCGCTTTCCCCGCGCCTGGTTTCCGAGCGATTCCCCCTTTTTTTTTCCCACCCCTTCTTTCTTTTCTCTAGAGCATGGCGGTTGCCTTTTGTCTGCGTTTGATAAAACGTGCGGGCATGTGCACCTTTCAGGGGGAAGCCGAGGGCTTTGCTCAGCTGGGTTCTCCCTCTTCGTCCCCAGCGGTCAACCTCCGGTGCCTTACGTGCACTTTGAAATAACACACAGACACACAAACACACACACACACACACACACACAGATATTTATATACGTGCGTGTATGTATAAGGAAGGGCGAAGTGGCGTTAACCACTCGTGTGGCAACGCTTTCCGTCTGATTTCGTACGGTGGGGTGGGTTTCCCCCCCTCCCCTTCCCTCTCCTCCCTTTGCATCTGTGAGCAAGTGCTCGCCTCTTTCCCCGCAGCCCTCCTCGCGCTTCTTCCTCCGCGCGACGTGCGATCGAATTCGATTGAAGCACGCGGCTCGCCTTAACACACACACACACACACACACACACACACACACACACACACACACACACACACACACACACACACACAAAGCCAGGCGGACGGCAATTCGAAAATATTCGAACGCGAGCATTTGCTCCGCCGCGGCTGCCAGCGCATCTTTAAGAGCTCTCTTGCGAATTCGTTCATTCATTTTTTTCTGGAAGGGGAGAGGCTCCTAAAAAAGAACCGCCCTGGGTATTCTTAGAAACTTTTGCTGGCAAGAACGGACGTACTTCGGGGTAAATGAAAGTGATCCTGAATTTACATTCGCTTGTTCCTGGAATCAGAAGCCAAGCAAGCCTTCGGGGATAAATTATCCATTCGTATTTGACCAGATAACAAAAGGGGAAATGTACTGACTTTTTGAAAGGGCATCGTCTAAATTTCCGTATAAGATCATAAAGAGGAAACAGCTTTGCACGTCTGTTTGGATCAGCAGATGGCATGTTGGGCGCGTTATAATTTTTCTCTTTGTGCCTTTTCCTTAATTGGAGAGTAAGGTGATTATTACCTATCGAACACGTTTTTGGAATAAGGGGGTGGTGGGGTGGGTGGGGAACGGAACTAATGCTTGGAAAACGTTTGGTTGTTGTTTGTTTTTTAATGTATTACTGTTGTTGTTATGCTACACACATGGGAAGAAAACTCATTAGAACTTCCAAATCATTGCTTTTAAGATTGCTGTTTTTTGCATTTTAAAATAGAAAAAGGTGAGATAAGTTGTGAGATAAACAGCTAGGTATGTGGTTGGAAAAAACACTTTTGTGGATAATGGCTTTTGTAATTGGAGTTGCAGCTTGCTAACATTCCGTACTATTTTAAAATCGTGTTTTACATAAATGTATATGTATGTATGTATATGTATCTGTAGACGTTGCTTGGAAGTTTGTTATATTACAACAGGAAAAATATTTTTACATATTTCAGATGAGATAGTCATATAGTATAATAACGCTGCCACTTGCTTAAGTTAAGTGCTAAGATTGAAATTGGTTGAGAGAAAGTCATTAATATTAGTAGCAGCAAACACATTTTGTCTGCTTTCTGTATTTGATTATTCTTTTATCTACTCTATAAGTATTGCTTAAAAGAAAAGCCTTGGCTGCCATTTCAATTTTTCCATGACTCTTCCAGTCATAATCTATTCTGGTCCCCAAGGTCTCCCTTTTTCATTTGCCACCTTTTTCTAACATAATTTATCATTCAAAAGTGATATTATTTATCAGCCTCCAAAATCAGCTCTAATATTTGACATCCTATCCTGTAGGGGGCAGCAGTAGGAATAAGGCAAAGATACTGTTGTATTTTACTACAATAGAGAGAAGAGAAAAAAATATTTTATGTGTTGGTCCTGAAATATATCATGGCATGTTCTAGCATGACACTTAAGACAGAATGAGCTTGAGAAATCACTATGTTTTATGGATGTACTATGTTTTATGGATTTTATACATATATTTTAGGAATTGGAATAAGGAACATTACATTTATGCATTGCTGGAATGGAGATTTAGGAAGTGAACAAATGATAAATATTAATCTATGGGTTGATCATGAATTTAATAGTTCTATTAGGAATATAGTTTGGTATTCAGGCTGAAAAAAATTAATATACCTGAAAGGGTAACATAACTGTGTCCCCCCCCATGTTAGAAAAGAATATATTCATTTTTTAGCCCCACAACCTTTTTTTTAAGTGGGAGAAGAATGAGGTGAATGAAGTAGGACTGGCTAAATAATATGATTTTAATAGTAGCACCTCTGAACATTACCAACCTAATGTTCAGGGTAAAGTTCTCAATGCAGACAAGATGTGTGATTTGAAATTTTCACTTTTAATGGAGTTTCATTTTTATTAAAATGAAGTTTGGAGGATTATCAGTGGGATGCGTGAAGCAGTGTAGCAGAATTAGATGTTTATTATCCCTTTCCCGTCACACCATTCTTCTTCATTATATAAGGTGTTGAAGTTTGTTCTTTGGGTAGTTGTGAGAGCAATGTATGCAAATACTGTGACAATTTTCTTCCTCTTTATGAGGCAGTTAAAAGTGTCACAATGTTAGGTAAAATACTAAGATACACTTTGTTTCATGTTCAGCAATATTCTAAAGCTTAGTACTTATGCCACAGCTTGCCTGGGCTATGAGAATTTGTAGCAATTTTGAATAGGCGCTTGTTGGAATAGCTGTTGAATGTAACTAAAGCTATATCAGACTAGCATTTTCTATATTGTGTGGCTGCTGCTAGGCTATTGGCAGAATCATTCTTAGGCATTGGAAGTAGGCTATATCAATGAATATGCCACAATTACCTTCTACTATTTCACTCTATGTGCACTTGTTGGATACAGTTGAAGTTAAGTGCAACTGAAGTTCACTAAGCTAGAGAAGGCTGTTTTAGAACAGTCCTGTGTCAACTTTAAATTTGACTAAACACATCCATCCATACATGGTTATTAGATTATTCTAGTCTGAAAATCTCATAAATTGGTCGGCTTGTGAATTTGAAGAAATTAGAATGATTTTCTTCTTTTGTAACACATCATTACCCTTATTTGTCTGAGTATTAAAATATTCCATATTCAAAGGATATCCATGAGGTTTTTCCCCTTAGTATGTATGGCATACTACCTTTTGAAAACAAAATGGCCAACCCAATTAAGATAGAATGGTATACCTGCTTTTGAAAATCCATATGTCCACAGTATTAGAGCTCCATAAAACTGCTTGAAAGTTTGTAAATACCTGTATATATTAATCCACTAACTTTATGGTCATAATACAAGCATCAAGCCTTCCTAATTCCTTTGTCTGAAAATTCTGCTTGTAATTTCCAACATAATTTTTAAAATATCTTTTTTCTCACTGAGATAACACTAATGCAAATAAATCTGTAAAATTTATTTTTGACCAGCCTATACCTCGGTTTGATGTCCGGCAAATGTTTTAAGAATGCTTCTAGAAATCTTAGGCAAAATTCTTATCACAACACAGCTGGAAGACACAATCTTGGGAAGCTGTCATTGGTCTCAAGAAAATGTAAAGATGTTGCATCAATAAGGATTACTGTAATTATTATGCTTTTGGAGAAAAAGATTTGTAGCTCATGGATTAAGCTTATGTATAATGGATATAAATAGAGCATCTTAGTAGAAAATTACTTTTTAATTACATATCCTTTAGTATCACTGATAAGTTATTGTTTGTGGAGATTCTCAAGTCATCCAGGTCATAGTTGTCTCAAAAGTCCTTTTTGAAAAAGCAACTGGAAAATATAAATAAATGGAAGTTTATTTTGTGGAAATGGTTTAAAATTCTGCTGTGGGTGATACTCTACTCTCTAATTTAGTTTTTAAACTCATACAATAAAATACTCTGGCTATCTTGCTGACTTGGTACTTATAATTTATGGTGACTTAATTGAGCCAGATATTGCAAAATCATGTAGCACATATCTAGGATTGCATACTTTGGTTTTGGTTTTTTTAGAAGTAAACATTTAGGTATTTTGTTAGTTACTCAAAATAAACTCAGATTTCACATTTTTTTCTGCATCTCAAACCAAAAACCAGCAATGGGAAAGACAGAAGAAAGGAGAGGAAAGCAGCTTTAGGAAATAAGGGGAAGTAAAAAACTAGGATCAGAGTTCAAAGCCATAAACAAGCAGACCAGATGTGAAATTTAATACAAGCATCATGGCTACTAAATATTATTCATTTCTTGACTGTCAGGTGAAATTATTTCTCCACACTTGGGAACAAATTTTCGCATCATAATGCTTGCAGTAAGGAAAAAAAGATTACTAAATAATTATTTCCAATTTAACTACTAATTAATAGACTCAAAGTGACTGATTGCTACTTCAAGGAATAATGAGAACACAACTGTGTAAAGCTACTTCTGTGCTGCAAGTGCCATAAATAGGTAATAATATTTTTATCTTGTTTTTCTACTTAAAAAGCACTTAAAGCAACCCAGTATTATGTGCTATCAAGTTATTGTCAACTTTTAACAACTACATGGATAGATATTATGATGATCTCTTTCTAACCTGGTCCTTCAGGTCTTCCAATGGGTATGCCCATCACTACTGTAACTGTCCCAGGATGGGGATAATTGTCATGGAGTTAATTTATCTACTTAGAGTTGACATCAACGTATGGCACACAATCTATCAATACGATAAACCACAGTAAGAATGCATGAACATCCACCAGTGATGAAATGTGTATCTAAACATAAACCATATCTTTTCAGAACTATTAGATGGGGGAGGCGCTGGATTTGGGGATCACGTCCTCCCCTGAATTTAGAAAAGTGCTCTATTCTTTCCCTGAGTTGCTTACCATAAAACTTAAGATTTTAAAGCTCTTCCTAGCATGAATCCAGGTTACTTGAGGAACCCGTCTCATCCCGATAGGACTTGCCTGCCCCATCCGCACCGGCAGAAGAGGCATATTGTGGATCCTGTCAGTCAAAGAATTTCTGCTTGGTCAGGGGAAGAATCTTCTGTGCCAGTGGATCCTGACCTTTGGAATATTACCCCCTGAGATGAGATCAGTTCCCACCTTTCTGATCTTCTGCAAAAGCCTTAAGACCTGGTTCTATCAGATGGGGCCCCAATGTGGGAGCATCACACTGGTGGCGATTAAGAACTAATCCCACCTCTCACTTACCATCCGGCTCCCCCATCCTATGTCCGTGATCTTACTTGGATGGTATTGTCATATTATTGGGTTAGGAATATTTATTGTTGATTATTTTAACGTTTTTATGCTGTAAGCTGCCCAGAGTCACTTCAAAGTGAAATGGGCAGCAACTAAATTTAATCAATCAAGCAATAAAATGAGGGCAAGATAATACTTTGGCTTGGGAATCTGAAGCCTTGCCAATGCTCCATGGTTACTCTTTAGAACAAGATTGCTTGGTGGAAAAAAATCAATGTGTTTGTGACATCAGCAACCATTATACCAATCCCAGCCCTTGAATCAGAATTCTCTGTACTCTTAAGGAATGACACAAAGAAACCTGAGACAATGCTTGCTGATGTCACAATGTACTTTTTACTCTATCTCACACTGCGTTAGAAGAAGAGAAGAAGGAGGGAAGAGTTAGAAGAAGAGAAGAAGGCAGGAGCATGAACTTTGGATAAAACCATAGATCAAAGGCAAGGGGCTAAATTCAAAAGAGATGAAGAAAGGGGAGTGGAGTGGAAAAAGAACTGGAATAGAAAATTTAGGGCTGGATCGTTTACTCAGTTCAGTTGTAGCTTTAATAATCGTTCTTTATAATATTGGCATAACATTTATGTCAATTACTCAGGGATGCAAAAGCCAAAACAGGGAGTACAGCGCCTTCATTCCTTGGAGGTGTATCAGAGATATAAAGGCTTCATTCACAAATCTCCCAAGTGCTGCTTAGTTTTTTGAAAATAGGAGTAAAGGAGTTGGGTCTATTGACCTCTATACAAATTTAGAGCTAATTATTTCTGTTCATTATGCCAAATTGTTCAGAGTTCTTGAATTGTGAGCACTGTAGTAATGAACCAGTCTACTCCTATAATAAAGGTAGCATTGGAAGGATCTTTAGATCACGACTGGGATTATTTATATCTTAAGAAGCTTATACTTTTCTTTAGCTTATGTGTGTGTGTGTGTGTGTGTGTGTTATCTTCAATTAACAATTACAAAACATCCAGGGTTATCTTGTAAAAGCTCTGTTACAATATCAGCAATGCATTTACTACTCTTACTTCATTTATTTGTTCTCGCAGTCATTCATAGGCTTAATATTAGGAATTAGCTCAGAGACCTATGTATAAATAAGTTATGATTCCAATTAACATTTGAGCTCATGAATAAACTTTATCTATCCAATGATCATATGTAACTAGCTTTATAGCTGCCACATTTATTGAGAAAGGTATGAATAGCTAGAAACATAATTCTAGGCTAGATCATAATGAAAAGTGAACTACATAAATGGTAGTAATAATGTTCTTTGTGTAGCACCTCATGATAGTTTTAAGTTTTGGTCAATTTTAGTGTTGCTATTATGGACTGCTGCTGAATTTTATTATTTAACATACATATTTGTGCCAGGAGTAAGCAATAAGCACGGTGAATATGTGAAACTATTGTAATGATGACAAGATATATGATTCTCTTAAGTAACCTGTAATTATACAAGGCAGGAATTTTATCTTTTTGGTTATCCATTGATTGGAACTTGAATTGACAGTGTTATGAGAAGAGGACTGCAGTTTCAACTACTCTTGGTTTCAGTTATTTTTAATTTATAATTAAATAATTACATTATTTTGTTTCTTAATTTATTTTATTTTTGTATGATATCCTATGTGCTCAATATTAAATGGCAGTTGGAGAAACAGAAACATCTGAAAGCAGTACTGTACTATGCTCATTTAAAGTATAGTCAGAACATCAGCTTTAGATAAAATTTAAGGTAGCATATTGACTGAAAAATTCTGAGAATCACAATCGTGGCTCATCTTGAAGGCCTAATTTATGGAAAATGGGAATGGAGGATAACAAATCTGTTATTCTTTCAGTATCCTTGTACCATAACATTATTCAGTGATTTGTCTAGGTATAAGTAGTCCTTTATTTATGACTCTAATGGAGCCTGCTCGTAATGGTCATAAGCTGTGACAGTTATAAAGCTGGTTGGTCATGTGATTGACCCAATTTTACAACCTTGTTTCTGGTGATCATTAACAGAACCACTACAGTTGTTAAGCAAAACCATGATCATTAAATGAATGCCACCATCATTAAGCAAACCGGTATGATTTTGCCAAAAACCAGAAGTGTGCTGGTATTCAGCAAAATAGTTAGAAAATGTGGATCCATGACTGTGAGACACTGGAAATGGTTTAAAAGTAGTAGGAATAGATAGAGGCAGTGTTTAGAAATACTGGATTTTGTGCCTGCTGTTCTCATAATTTCTCAACAATCATGGGCTTTGGAAGCCATGCTGGAGTAGATAGACTCATAGGGAGTTAGCCGAACTATGGAATGAAAGAGGGCAAAGTAAAAAGTATTTTATTAGCCTACAGAATTCTTGAGAAATATCTGTAGAAAAGCAATATCTCATGGCAGTCTCTTGTCTTTCTGGTAACCTTTTAATTTTTCTGTCTTAATCCTCTAGAATATGTAATGTAGGAGGGGTGGAATTGCAGAGGTATGTTTCCCATAGACCGAACATGAAGATAATTTATTCAAATCAGACCTCATTTTACAACCTTTCTTGCCGTGCTTGTTAAGTGAATCACTGCAGTTAAGTTAGTAACAGGATTGTTAAGTGAATCTGGTTTCCCCATTGAGTTTACTTGTCAGAAGGATGCGGAAGAGGATCATGTGACATGGGGATACTGTACCCGTCATAAATATGAATCAGTTGCCAAGTGTTTGATTTTTAATCATGTGACCATGGGGATGCTGCAACAGTTGTAAATGTGAAAAATGATAATTAGTCTGAAGGTAGGACAAGAAGCAACGGATGGAAAAAAGACAGAACAACCTAGAACTAAGGAGAAACTTCCTGACAGTGAGAACAGTTAACCAGTGGAACAACCTGCCCCCAGAAGCTGTGAAATGTTCCAACACTGGAAGTTTTTAAGAAGAGACTGGACAGTCATCTGTCTGAAATGGTATAGGGCTTCCTGCCTGAGCAGGGGGTTGGACTAGATGACCTCCAAGGTCCCTTCCAACTATTATTATTATTATTATTATTATTATTATTATTATTATTATTATTATTATTATTATTAATAATAATCTTCGCACAGTAAGCCAGATGTTCAGACTGGATTTGGCATTTTTGTCTACCTATCGATTCCTTTCCAAGGACCTGAGATAGGCAGATGTGGATGTTTGATGGTATTACAGATATCATCGCAGGATGGAAGCAGTTCCTAGTAAGGCCGCCTTTTGCAATTGACTAATGGTGAATTTGTCAATGCCAGTGGTGTTCAAGTGGTGCTCCAGTTGTTTTGGGATTGCACCCAAGGCACATTACTATTGGTACTACCCTTGCTTGCCTTTGCCGCAGTCTTTCTATTTCTATTTGCAGGTCTTTGTATTTTGTTATCTTCTCCAGTTCTTTCTCGTCTATTCTGCTATTATTATTATTATTATTATTATTATTATTATTATTATTATTATTATTATTATTATTATTATTATTATTATTATTATTATTATTAGCGATGTAACTTCAAACAGTCACTAGATGAATGTTTGTAAGTCAAGGACTACCTGTACTTGAGCAGAGGATAAAAGCCAAACTGTGTGCCAAACTCATAGCACCAGGCAGGTGGTGCTATGAGAAAACTCTCAACACTAAAGAGACTCTATACCTCAGAAATAGATATTTCTAGATGAAATGGATGAATTGATCTAGAATAAAGTAGCTTCCACTAATCTTGATCCTTTCAGTTCTGGAAAAAAGCTTGTAAAAAACAAAGGTCACAGAAAGCAAGGGAAAAAAGTCTTCTATCATGTTAGGTAGAACAGTATTGGAAACAAAGATTTTATCTTGAAATCAACCTAATTTTGAGATGGTTTTCCAGAATTTCATGCTGGCCTATTACATTAATGCAGGACATTAGAGAAAATTATGATTTTACAGTCTTTAGCTCTAGCTGTTTCTTAAATTGCTACTTAACTTAAGCCAAAGGGTCTTCATTTGTTTTCCCCCGTTTGCATCATTATTTTTCTTTGCTTTGCTTTGTTTTATCCTCTTCTGTTCTGTTTTGTTTTATTTTATTTTTTTTTCTTTTTCTGAAACAGGAAGAGAAAATCCTTTCTGGAGATACTCCTTTTCATGTAAGTGTTTTTATGCTTGTTAATAAAAACATTGTAACATTAGCAATATAATCTTAAATATTCAGAATCCAGACGTTCATCTTCTGCTCATAGAAAGATGATAAAATCTATATCCCCAATAGACACATCTATGATATAGAGCTGAAACAGTATTTTCAGATCTCTTAGAACTCTTTGCCCAGTCAAAGTCTAGTCATTTACATGCCTATGTACCTAGACTGAGTCATAATCAGTGGCTGCAGATCACTCATATCTTGCACATAATTTCCACAACATTCCCCAATTTTTGAGTCTGTAGATAGCCAGCTTACCAGACCTCATCTTAACCAGCAGAGTATGTTTCTTGCCTAAAGTTACAGTCCAGTATACCCCATTTATATGTTTGGAGGACCCAGTATACTTTAAGAAACTTATTTCTGAACCAGCATAAGGTTGTGCTGAAATCCTAAATATAATTACTTCAGTGGAACTGAATTCTGAATAAACTTTCTTAAGATTGTACCACAAGAGATTACTCAATGGTAATAGAACAAATCTGCATAGAATTTCCTGCTTCCAGTCTTTGACTAAAATGTGCTTTAATTTTTTAGGTTCTACTCTTATTTGCAAAGTTCCTATATGGATAAGACTTCAAGTAATACTCCACAGCTCCTTCTATAATTTATCATGTTATATAATGTATATATCAACATTTAGCAGCCTCCCTAAATAGATACACCCAGTAAACTATAGTCAGCCTGTTGATTCACAGTTAACAGGGCACCACAATGTAGTTAATGTCCAGCAAGCTGAAGTAGAACCTTGTGTTGTGTATACAGGTAATATTCTCACCACAAGGTTGTGCTAGAGAATGGTTCAGTGGCTTATTTTGCATTGCACCTAGAGAAAACAAAACAAGCTGTGGTAAACATAAATTTATTTAAGGCATTTTCTTTTGCTCTTCAGATGAAAAAGCTCTCCAAATGACCCTATTGATAAACAGAACAAGTTCTCTTTGACTTGTGGCTTGGAATATAAAAGATAAGACAAAAAAATCAATGTGGGATGCCAGAAAGGAGTTAACACACTTGTTTGCCAGTTTTGGCTTAGTTGTACATTTTGACAAGTTCTGAAGCGTTTTCTTCATGAGAACCTACATACGTGTAGGTGAACCCATGGGATTTTGCCATTCCCCTTGAACAATTACAACTAATAAGTTCATATACCTACATCTTGGGAATGATTTTTGCACTCAAACTAAAATCCATGTATTTGGAAATGCATCATGTTTACTTCAGTCATGGAAAGATTTCTCTTAAGTTTAAATATATTTCTTTGATAAAGGTAAATTGGCTTTGGAAAATAAAATTATGACAGCAATTGTGGTATAGAGGCTCTTGTTTTATATCATATTCTGTATGTGCACCGTACCTAACCTAATGGCAAGCTCAGAAACAATTTTGTTGCTTTTCATTTTCTTTAATTAATTCATTAGCAAGAATGGTAACTTACATTTCCATAATAGATTGTTGAAAAATAACAAGGGTCTCAGTAACAAGGGTCTTTGCTTTTGTGGAGCTAAAGTTTTACTTGACTTAAGAATAAAAGCAACTTGTAGAGTGCACACTTATGTTTAATTGTTACTGTGCTGGCTACTACCAGTGTTTGCAGAAATGTGTTT
The DNA here is from genome assembly GCF_964194415.1 of Vipera berus. Classification (NCBI taxonomy): domain Eukaryota; kingdom Metazoa; phylum Chordata; class Lepidosauria; order Squamata; family Viperidae; genus Vipera; species Vipera berus. The sequence continues at coordinate 239,393,677 of NC_138203.1, forward strand.
GGGTTTTGGAGATTCCTGCAATGGGAGAAGTAGTAAGGGAGAGCTTTCTCCTTTTGCAGGAGCTTTCATCATTCTTACATTATTGATTATGCATTTATTATTCATAATTATAAAATGTCCATACAATGTATTCTCTAGGTATTATACAAAATAAAATTTTATAATACAAAAATGGGGTTTTCTTCCCTGGCTCTGCTCTGTCATACCATAGATTAAATGTACACCTAGACCACTGTTAGCCAAACTACAGAACTGGATGACAGAAGCTGGTTTATGCTCTTCTCTACTGCTCTGGTTTTCCATCCACTGCCATTTTCTGGGAATGTGCAGAGGCAGCTTCTGCCTTCATTTGACACCACTTCAAGGGAGTTTCCACACAGAGATAGTGTGCAAGGTCCGAGTGTAATATGTAGTGTCCAAAGCAACCATTAAACAATTAGTGATAGTACCGAAGGAAGGAGGGGAGGGGTTAAAAGCTAAAACAGTGCATCTCTACCATTTCCCTTAATATAAGTGAGAGGACTATTTTTTTTTCTCAGAAGCACTGTTCTCATGATATAAAATTGGAAAGTAATCTTGCTCCCTATCATGGAGTTTTTAACGAAGATGTCGGCACTTACAAATGCAGGAACAGAAGTGTCTCTGTATTTGTTCATTTTGTTTCATTAGCTTGTGGAATGACCTAAAAAGGCTTCCATACAAACCCACTGGTTTTTGAACAGGCTGCAATGGAGAAACAAGCTCTCCTATAATTCAGATCCAACTTTATTAGTCTTACTATGCAGTAGTTCTGGATAATAGACACCACAAAGCAGAGATATGAGGAAGAGAGGACAGTATACTGTATGCCAGGTTCTGTACCCAAAGCCTGTGACACATTCTCACCGAGCCAGTGCATTATTAGGATTGTCTCTATACATCGGTGAAAGAAAAGGGTCCTCCCTCATTCAGGATAGGTTAATCACAATTCCTAGTTGGTCTGGAAAGTGAACTGGCTGATCTTTTCAGTATCCTTAGTAAGAACTTTAGAATGTAGATAATTAACGTCACACAGTGTGCACAATCTGTTCTTTCTTGTACAACAGATGGTAGGGTGTGTGCATAAATGAATTTACTTGAATTTAACTTGGGTTTGCTTTCTTAGATCACACTGCCATTGAAGAAGCATGGAAAGGGCAAACCCAATGTTACTGAGCACAATAGTTTTTTTTTATACTACCTCCTCTCACCTTCCTGGAGCACATACTATTTAATTAGATTAATTTAGAGTAGGTTGAGAAAGAGAAACATTTAGCCAAAGGAGGCAGTGATAAATCCATTTCATATGCCTTGTATTTACGAACATCAAGATAATAAGAGTAGCTTAGCAATTCAAGAAAATCCGTTGCAAAGTTAAAATAGAAACATAGTCCATAGGTCCACCTTGGATGCCTTGATGTACCGATTCAGACTGGGCATGGCTTCTTCCAATTATTAACTAAGATTCAGAGGCAGAGTTTTAAAATTATTTTATAAGGGACAAATGAAATCCTCATAGGATCTGCTCTCAAATGGAAGGTTATTATATATAAGTATGCCAAATAACAAAGTTGGCAGGAAAAAGAAAAGTTGTAAATCTACCTTTCTGCTTTCTATGAGGTCCTTGAGAGATGCAGAAATATTGTGCTGGCTTTTCTTAATATCTTTTATACACATATGCATTCTCCATCACAAACCTGGGACTACAGGCTTCTATAGTTTCATACGTTTGCTGCCTTCAAACCACCTTGGAAACGGTCAATATAGAAGATGGAAACTTCAGTTTTAGGAATATTTTATTTATTTATTTATTTCTCATTTATATAGTTGTCCATTCACAAGTAAGTGATTCTGGGTGATGTACAACGTATCTGAAACGGAGTACAGGTCTAGCAGTCATATATTGCTAAGCTTTATTCTTCTCTTTAGGATCTTCAATTTAGCAGGCAGAATAGCAGCTTTCAAGCATTTGCAAGTTGCAGTCCTTTAGTTTAAAAATTCCCAGAATCCTTGACCAGGAGATAAAATTCTAGTGATAAAAACCAGACTATATTTCAGTACAAAAAATGCATTTGATCTCATGAAAACCCATCCTCATGGAACTGTAGGGTTCCATTGAATATAATTTTAGCCCTGGAATAGGTCATCTTTATAGTACAGTAGCCTTGAAGAACCCTGTATCGCAAATGGCATATTATTTTAATCTAATCTGCAGATTTACAAGGATTCTTTAATCTCCCAGGCAGGATGCCTTTGATATGTAAAGGCTACATAAGCCAAAAGACCCAGTTCAGTTAAGGAAATCAATTGAAGTCTCAAGTGTTTATTCCATATCAGCCTATTATATTAAAATGGATATGCATTAAAATGCACAGCAAAAACACTACACCTCACCTATTGGCATTTAGATGCACATGTTAGAAGCACATCTCATTAAGTATTTCATTGAAAGCAGTGAAGGGCAGATATTCTACATAGATATCTGGATGTATATGCAGTTAATAATAATTGGTGAATCAGAAGTAATGTGTCAGCAAACAAGAAAACAGTATAAAGACTCAATTTATGCATATATAAATAAACAATACAGTACATCAAAATTATTGCTGTGGTACCTTGCAGTAATGAAAATCAGATTGGAAATGCCAATGGTTAGTTCTGTATATATCTGCACAACCTATATAGAGTAATATTTCACATAGATATTTCTTCCTGCTCATAGTCTCTTCAATATAAATGACATAATTCTTTGGTTCCTTTTAACTGCTATGGCATACATTTTTAAGCAGGGAATAAATGAGTTTGGAAAATTACATATCGCCAACCTTTAGGCTTGTTAAAATGTTTATGTTTTATACAATAACTTGAGAAAATAAAGAGCTTATATATATTATTTACTTATTAAACTTATATGTTGCTATTCTCACCATCAGAGTGACTCTGGGCATTTTGTTTTGTAATAATTAATTTTAAGAAAGCTCTGTATCCTTATTAATCTTCAATTGGTCCAGGAATACTGAAGACTTTAGCTCCTGACAGAAATAGGTTTTCCCAGACTAGGGACCTCAGGATTGCATTTTTTTATAAGGAGAGTCGCAACAGAGTTAGTTCTGGAGTGCAGTATTTCTTAATGTGCAACTCCATAGGGGGGAAGTTGATTGCTCATTGTCATCACCGATATTATTTTAATTGCAATGCTCAGAAGGATCCATCTTTCTGTGTTCATTTGCTGCAACAAATACTACCAACATTCATTACTTTCTATCAGCGTCTTACCCTATGGAGGAACCAGCCCTGCCCATCCACATTGAGGAGGGGATAGACGTTCTGACTGGTGAGTGCAGCTAAGGTGGGGTGCTTGTGAAATTGGGGGAGGCATGCTGATGCAGAGAGCTTGAGACCTTGTTTGTGTTATGTATTTGGGAAATTTAGGAATGTTTTCCATAAACATTTAAAGTAGTTTTCTGTTTTTCCAAAATGTGCTGTATTGGCAGGAGCAATTCTTCAGTTCTCAGAAATGTTTCACCATGACCAATCTTTCACTATCATCACACTACACACTCAGACTCTAATAATTTTACTGTCTGTATAAAGAATGTAGCCATTTTTGTTATTCAAATATACAGAGATAGAGTGTAATAGAAAGACATCCAGACAAATGGCTATGTTGATTTGAAGACTAACTTGTTTTGAATTGCTTGCCCGCACCTCTTAAAAACATATTTGCATGGTAACATATTTTTCTTGGGCAAATCTTAGGAATTAGAAACTTTTTTTGTTGTCTTTTCTGAGGAATTAACATTAAAAACCCAAAATTATTTTTTTTTAAAAAGTACAAAAATGAAGACACAACTCTATTAACCAAAGGCGGAGATTCAGATTATCCAAGCAAGCAAATATTCCCACTGCTAGAGGGATCTAGTGTAGCCAAAGAGGACATTTGGAGGGTACTACTTGCAACACCTATTAATATGCGGATAGGACCAGATCTGTGGATAACAGCACTGTTAGCACAAAGTTGGTGCAATAGATCTCTTTTCCACCCTTAGATCTATCTGAAACTGTCCTCAAGAGCAGGGTTTTTCAGCCTTTTCACAGATTGTACCACTTTTAGGATATGGCAGTATTCGAATATCACCAGTCACCTAGCAAGGTGTCAAAAATTTGATGAAACCTCCCCCCCAAGGAAAAAAGTGATAAAGTACAGATAGTCCTCGACTTATAACAGTTTGCTTAGTGACTGTTCAAAGTTACAATGGCACTGAAAAAAGTGACTTATGACCATTTTTCACACTTATGACCGTTGCAGCATCCTCGATTTACATTCAGATGCTTGGCAACCGATTCATATCTTTGATGGTCACAGTGTCGTGATCTTCTGACATGCAAGGCCAGTGGGGAAACCAGATTCACTTAAGAACTGTGTTTACTAATTTAATAACTGCAGTGATTCAATTAACAAATGTGGCAAGAAAAGTCATAAAATGGGACAAACTCATTTAACAAACTTCTCACTTAGCAACATAAATTTTGGGCTCAATTGTGGTTGTAGGTTGAGGACTATCTGTATACCCACTTACCATACTTTTAATGAGAAACCTTGTGCCTGTTTCTCTGACATTAATCTTTGCACTGTTCTATCCCCTTCTCTCCTGGTTGGCTCAAAGAAAACTCCTCTGTCTCTTTTACTCTGTCCCCTTCTCTTTCCCCATTGTCTGTTTTTTCTCTCCTTTTCTCTCCAAAACCTCCTTTTTATATCCTTTCCTCTCTCCCCCTCCTCCTCCTTTTCTGTTAGATATAGCTATAGCTGACTCTTTTCCCCAAGGCTGCGTATTTCTCATTCTCTTTCCCCATCAGGTTTTTTCTCTCCCTTTCCCTTCAAAAACCTCCTTTTATATCCTCTCCTCTCTCCCCCTCCCTCTCTTCCTTTTCTCTTTGGTGTAGCTGCAGCTGACTCCTTTTCGCTGCTTCCGGAAGCACCAATCAGCTAGAGCCCCGTGTAGATCCTGGGTGCTCAGCAGAGCCCTGGCAACACTGCAATTCCACCTGGCTCTCCCACAGGCCTTTGCGGCATTGCCATTGCTTCAGTTTATCCCCACGTTACACTTTTACACTTTTTTTAGCAGTGCTTTTCAACCTGTCATGTGTACCACCTGCCAGGTGCCAAAGTACCACCAGTGGTACATGTACCACAGGTTGAAAAGCACTGCTCAAGAGCGTACTGTTCTTGTTCTAGAATAAACAAATCTGTTGTTCTGAATTCCATAATTAAAAACAAAGTATTGCGTGGGGTGTGTGTGTAAATGACCTATTTCATTATTTGGAGATTTATTTCAATATTTAGTTACCTATATTTTAATCCAGACACCTGTTCAAAGTATTTCATAGAATAAACTACAAATGAAGGAGAAAAGAGCTTTATTTCTGATATCTGCCTAAATTGGTTTATCCTTTAATGTTTTCTTATTTCCTGCCAAAATTAATGCTTATAAATGATTTTTAAAGTAGAAAAGTGCTCTTTCAGGCCATCTAGTTTTTGTGATGAAAGTTCAAACTATTATCTTTATCCATGTGATAAAAATGAGAATTACTCATAATTCATTTATATGCCCTAGATTATTTTATCATTTGCTTTAGAATCTGAGACTTAGAATGCAGAATTTCATATGAACAGACGCTGTCTGACACTTGATTAGCATAATAGTGAAATAGTCTTTTTATCCTTTCTTCACGAGAAAGCATTGCAAATCTTTTATATTTCTAATAGATTTCTATATATGAACTGTAAGAAATCTGGAAGATTTTAGTTCATGATATAGTTACATTTGATATGTATTTTATATTTCTTGTCTATATTGTTTTGTTATTATTTGTTTTAGTATTTTTCATTCCAAACAGTTAGAAGCTAGTTTTACTATAATCATATAATTTTATTTGGCTTCATATTAATTTTTCCTATGAGAATACGATAAAAATATGAATATTTTTCCTTTTAAATGTGAACTTTGGCTTGCTGGAAAGCAACAGGAAACCACACAAAAACTGTATTTATTTCATGTAGCTAACTGTCTCCTATTCCTCTTCTTCTGCCTTTCTTTCAAGCTGCATATTATGCAAGAAAATTTGTTTATATTTGTATGTGCATAAGATATTAGTGTCCTAAGATTTTAATTTCAGTTTTTTGTTTATATAAAATGTTGCTTGGCTAATGCAGCTCTTACTCCTATTGTATAACAAAATAGTTAAGAAACTATAAGTATTTCCATTTCCTAATAATGTCATTCTCAGCAGAGGGATTTTGTACAATCTTTTGCTTTGTATACCCTTGAAATTAACTGTAATGTGTCTGCATGCTTACTGAGTGCAAATTGCCTGTGTGCGATTAACACAAACTAAATATAATGATGGCAAAATCATTCTGAACTCAGCTGGAACTGGAAAAAGAAAAATTGAAATAATATTCATTAAGTTTAATTTTAGGAATGTTTCCAACATTGTTGAAAATGAAGGATAAGTTGTCCTTTTAAAAACATACCTTAGTTTGCAGAACATTGCAAGCCAAAATAACTGCATATTTTTTACTTCACCAAAGAACAAAAACATTTATCAGTTATTTAATATTTTCTGTCACCATTCTGAAATGTAAAACGTTTTTTAAAAAAAACAACATCACACTGGCCTTTTATTTGTTGTCAAAGTTTTATTAGCTATATTGTGCTAAAGATTGTTCCTGATAGTGAGAACAATCAATGGGGGACAGTTTGCCTCCAGGCATTTTGGATACTCCTTCACTGGAAGTTTTCAAAAAGAGACTGGATAGCCATTTGTCTCGACTTGTATAAAGTCTTCTGCTTGAGCAGGGGGTTGGATATACGATATCCAAGGTTCCTTCCAACGCTATTATTCTATGTTATCCTATTGTTTTAGTATTTTAATGTACAGAGAATTATACAGAAAAAATTAAATTCTTAGGAATTAAGGAAAATCTGGTTTTAATGTGTTGTAAGATCATGAGTAGTTTAAGAGCGCAAGAAAGATGGTATGGAGACTTGAGACGTCCAGTAAAAAAAAAGGCTGGAGCAACCTGAGATGGTCAGTTCTAAAGAAGAGAAAGCCTGGGGAGACATGATGGCTAAACTCAAGTATGCACAGGGAAGCTATAGGGAAGAAGTTCAGGAACTATTTTCCAGGCCATAAAAACAAGAGCATTTTCATATAAGTTCCCCGTCCCTAGATTTTGTTTAAATATAAAGAAGAACTTGATGGTAAGATATATACTTTAGGAGATGACTTGGGGGGGGTGGTCTGAGGGCAAACACATTATCAGTCTGGAGTCCTAAATCTAAATCAGGGGTGTCAAACTGCCGGCCCATAGGCCAGATGCGTCATCCGGAAGCCACGCCCACCCCATTGCCAGCAATGGCAAAACCGTCCCAATACGTTGCGCGATGTCATGTGACGTCACAAGTTTGACATGTCTGCTCTAAAGAGACCTAACTCCAGCCCCCTTGATGTCTGTTGACTCTTATTTAGTGCCTATTTGCCTTGACTGTTACTAGATCAGATTCTTGTAAAGCAGTGGCTCCCAAGCTTTTCTATACCCCGGACCCCTAGAACGCTTCTGATATATTCTCGCACTCCTTGCAAAAGTTCAGAGTAATGGCAACGAATTATGCATATACACTATGATTTTGAAAACCCAAGTTTTTGCACCACCTGCAAAATCATCTCGCACCCCCAGGGGGTGCAAGCACTCCTGGTTGGGAACCCCTATTGTATTGGTTGTATGGAATAAACTTGCACTGCTTTTGAACTCTATCCTGGCTCTTCATTTCTTATGCCTGTGATATACAGTGGAAATATCTTTCTATGAATGTTATGGCTTCTCCATCTCTGGAGGGATTAAGAAGTGGCTGAATAGCTACTGATCATGAATACCTTTTCTTCTAAATTGTAGAAGATTGAATTAGGCAATCTTCATGGTCTCTTCTAATTTTATAATTCTGTGAATGTATGAAGGATTATTATTTGGTGATTTCAAAAATATCTGCATCAATGAAATCCCCCAGGCAACTTAGAGTTAAATTGCATACCACATAAAATATGCAGGTTTAGCTGCCCTTGTGATTTGTATTTAGAAGAGGAAACTTAAGTTGTTTCTTCTGTGCATTGAAGTAATGTGTGAATTCTGTAAAGCGATTAAACTTCCCCTTCCATTTTGCAGTCTTAATTTGGATTGGTATACTTTGTACTTCCTTTAGAAAAATCAATGGGACAAGGATAGTTTATTGGATGCTGACTGTTTGAAAACTCCAGGCATTTTACAAAAGTGCAGTTAATTAGCTATCTGGAATAATTTAGTTAGCCAAGCTGCATAGGAACAAAGAGATAATGGGAAAGACTAGAAATAAGAGGGGAAAGACTTTCAAACAAAAAAATGAAAAAGTTGCCAGTCACTTGCAATCTTAAAGACTACCTTGTGAAAATGTTCAATTTATTAGCATATAAAATTAAGACACAGGTAGCTACAGTATTTTAACTTAACATCTGAATAAAGCTGTAGAAGATGAGAACATGTTTTTCATTCCAGACATCTTCAGATAAATTTATTATAGAAATTCTTCAATGAGTACTAGAAGAGGCAGACATAGACTATTATATGTGTATAAAATACACTATAAACTATAAGGGAAACGATATCAACAAAAGATAGCTGTAGGCATTGCAGACAAAAGGTTAAATTTCATAATGGTGTAAATAACATCAATTTGTTGGGTCAAATTTTGGGATGCAAGTATGGAAGCACAGAGATTGTGTCATGGTGTCCTCATATCAGTGTTGCCATTTTGTTGAAATTCTGGTTTGCTGAGAATATCAATGATCATAGCTATTATTTATTTTGTTTGGAAAAGGACAAGTAGTCCCATGGCAGCATTTGTAACGGCAGGGTTATATAATTTGTAGCATGAGCTCTGTAGAAACATTATGGTCTCTTTCACTCTATGTTCCCATCCTTATGGCAACTTGTCTTATTGTTGATATCCTTTCTTTTAAAAAAAAAAAGCAGCAGTACTTGGAAATGCCAGGGCTCTCTTTTCTATAGAGAGTATATGAGCTTGGTACTAATTATATTTCTTACTTGGAGTTGATGCTGTGATCAGCAACGTAAACGATCCAGTTTGCAATGGATTGACCTCTATTTTAATTCGTTATCATTTTAATGAATACTTAGAATAGCTAATGGTCTTTGTCTCTATTAGACTCATTTCATGAATGTTAAAAGTGCTTTAAGTGGTTTTCTTTCTTTACCCATCTATGGAACACAAATTATATTTTATTTCTAGGTAATTGAAGAGAGAACATTAGTTTCGGAATTTGCCTGGATACAACAGACAAATTGGGAAATTGTGCTCATTCCTATCTTTCTTTCCATAGGCATAGGTGTTTTTTTTTAAATTTAGTTTATAGGAACTTAATTTGTAATTTAAGGGTAATTTAAACATTTGTTTTTAGATTGCTGTCTGAGAATTTGTGCTGCAGCATAGAGTTCTCAATTTTGTATCAGACATAATGGTGTAATTTAAAAGAAGTGGGTAAGTGGTGATCCTTTGTAAATAATTGTCAGTTATTAAGTTTTTAGTAAGTAACAATCACTCCAGGGATTGTTAATTGAAGCCTGAAGACAGTTTGTGGTCATTTAAATGTGGTCATTTAAGAACTGACAATTCGTGTATTTAACAGAGCCATCATATTCTTAGAGTAATTCTTGTAGGTTTAATAGTAACTATATACATATAGCTTCACCTGTGGAAAGCTGTTTTTAGGAAATACTAGCTGAGCAGTATTGTTGATGTTACCTAGTGAGCTGATGAAAGGTCTGCAAGCAAACAATGAAGTTCAGAGAGCACCAAAGACTCCATATTCAATTCTGAGCTACAGATATTCTTTTATTGGAGTACTAGCTCCATTCAGACAACCTTATATGAATGAATCTTCTAGTAGTATTGCAGCTTCTGCTCCTTCTTTCACAAGTGATTTTGTTGGTGTCTCAGCCTGTAAATTTATGTGAACAATTCTCATGCCTCTAAATTCCCTTGCCACCAGGCCCATAAACATATGTTAGGTACAGTTTGGAATTTTGTCCGAAAGTGATCTAAGACTTGTCTTCTTTTGTAAGTTATATTTAGAAATAACCACCATTTATGGCTTTAGTGTCATGATAAACTGCAATAGAAGTAAAACTTTTCATTCTCCTTGTGATCGTGTCAGAAGAGAAAAGGGAAGGATAGGATAGAGCAAGTATACAGGAATCTCTTCCTATATTGTTAAAGTATAATGTCTATGGAGATTCTCAGTCATCCTGGTCATGGTTGTCCCAAAGGTGCTTTTTCAAGAGGCAACTGGACTTTCTTGTTTTTCTTTGAAGACATTTTGCTTCTCATCCAAGAAGCTTCTTCAGCTCCATTCCCCACTATCCAATCAGAGCTGAAGAAGTTTCTTGGATGAGAAGCGAAATGTCTTCAAAAAAAACAAAACAAAAACCAAGAAAGTCCAGTTGAAAACGTACCTTTAGGACATAGAAATATCTAAGGAGCTTATTTATCTCTTCAATTAAACAAAATAACAACAATAAAAACTCAATGTGTAGCCTTCTAGGTTCAAGTCTGAATCTTGAGGATTGATTGTGATCCCTCACTAGCTTTTAGTTAATTCTCATTAACAATGCTATTTCTAATGTTTTGAAAATAGATGTTAATTCAAATATATAATTTGAATTCAATTTCTTATGGCAGGGGTGTCAAACTTCCAGCCTGCGGGCCTGACACGTCATCTGGAAGCCGCACCCACCCCATTGTTGGCAATAGCAAAACCGTCCTGATATGTTTCGCGACATGTTGTGCGATATGTTGCGGGTTTGACATGTCTGCCTTATGGAATTGAAAAGTATTAAAGTGAGATTTGGAAGAAATTTGAAGTATTATATAAGGAGGAGGATATAGGTTTTCTGTGCATGGGTTCTAGGATTTTAAGATTTTGTAAACCACTTAGAAAAAGGTGTTTTGATGCATTTTTTTAAAACCACTGTTCAGAATATGAAGTTACCATGTTCTTATAGGACAATGATGGTGAACCTTTTAGAGACCGAGTGCCCAAACTGCAACCCAAAACCACTTATGTATCGTCGGGTGCCGGGTGGGCGTGACCCATTGGGTGGGTGTGGCCCATTGGGTGGTGTGGCCCATTGGGTGTGCGTGACTGGTGGTAATGGCAGACTTGGTGGGACTAAAAAGTTCAATTAATCAATTCCAACTTTGTGAGATCTTTTTTTTCCCCGTGAGAAGTTGAAATTGATTGATTGAACCTTTTTTTTTTTGCACACAGCAGCGGAGGCCTAAAGCTAAAAGGTTTTATAAAACCCAGCTGAAGGCCTAGAACTGGGGCAACAGAGCGTGTGTCCACAGAGAGGGCTCTGCATGCCACCTGTTGCACGCATGCCATGGGTTCGCCACCACGGTTATAGGATATAGGTGTTGATTTTGCCATTCTTGAGAACTTCCCCTTGTTGTTTGAACTTGTGTGTGTGTGTATGTATGTATGTATGTATGTATGTGTGTGTGTGTGTATATATTTTATTTATTTTATTTTATTTTATTTTAATTCCATTTATATCCCGCCCTTGTCCGAAGACTCAGGGCGGCTTACAAGCTTAGCAGTAGCCTTCATTCTATGTATATGCCTGCTTATTAGGGCTTTCACACACACCCCAAGTGGCATTATTACAAAGTCAGCTTAATTGCCCCCAACAATCTGGGTCCTCATTTTACCTACCTCGGAAGGATGGAAGGCTGAGTCAGCACACACACACACACACACACACACAGAGAGAGAGAGAGAGAGAGAGAGAGAGAGGCCAATCTCCTGGACTGGTCATGCAGTCTTATTGACTTCTTTTAGTTTGGTGAAAATAGCTCAGAATCAGCTGAGGTAATATTGGAAAAATCCTGTTGAACAGAACCTCTTGTCCATATCATAATTGATAGTTTACTGGAGGATACTTAGGGAATGGTTTACAAATAGAAATGGTGACCTATTACAAAAAATGTTTGCCAATAAAGACAACGCCTTAATGAAGTTGTGTCTGGGAAGCCAAAGACCCAGTAGTAAACTGTAATAGTTTCATCAATGTAATATAATTGAACAACTTGGTTAATGATTGTGAATTAGATGGAACTGATTTGGATCATCATCAGTAAAATAGCATTCATTTATGGCCTAGAGGGGTGGTTTTTGTTTTGTTTTGGTAATTTTGGGAGGAACTTTCCTTTGGCTACATTCATATTGTTTCTTGCTATAAATAGCAGCTTTGGCTCATTGTTCAACTATCTTAAATATTTGACCCAAGCTCTTGTTTTTTGAAGGGAAAGCAGACATATGTCTCCTAGAAATTGGTATGTTTTTCAGAAGTGGAACTATTCAATTATTTTATTATTCAAGAATGTAAGTTGCTTCTTATCAACTGATAAAATAGCTGTAGTTTGTATTTGCAAAATACCTTCCAACTCTATATCAGACTGTTGATTCTTATCTATAAAAAGTAATTATAGCTTTAATCAGTAAAAAAAAATTGCAGGAAATCAAACACAAATCATGTGAATGCTCAGCACAATGCCTTTTGTTAAACACTGGGTTTTTTATTTTTTTATATTTTTTGAGACTTCTCTTCAATTTTGTAGTGCCCTTTTTATCTTCCTTGGTATTTCCTTCAATTGGTAGTGTCCATGTATGGGGCATAGAATAACATCTAAAATATGTGCAATAAAACAAGAGTTTTAATAGGCCAATATGAAAATAGCCTAAGCAGGCTCATTTCATCTGCTGTAAACTATTTAGGGATTAACAGGATCCTGAACTAGAAAATAACATTTTTTGTAAAAAAAACACACCAAAACAAAACTAGGCATTTGAAAACTAAGAATCTTTTAAAATGTGAATCTTTTTATTTAAATAAAGAGATCACATAATTATTTCAAATAACCTCTATTCAGTTTTTAAGCAGTACTTCCATTTCATGATATCTGAAATAATATGTTCCTTTATAAAAGAATCTATTAATGTTTGGCTAACTGTTCTCTATTATTACTGAGTCAGAAACAATTCAGACAATCTCAATTCTACTTAATCTAACCTGGTAACTTAGAGTAGCTGTATTGTTTTGTGTTTATTAATCACAATTCTCCTCTTCTTCCGGCTTGCTCTCATTCCCAAGAAGTAGACAGACAAAATTTGGGCATGGGTCACCAACAAGCTTTTACACATGATTCCTATTAAATGTTCATTTCAGAGTCCACTTATGCAGAAAGGAGTTTGCATAAATACTGGGCTGTATAATAGGCAGAGGAAGATTCAATGCCAGTTAGCAGCCAAGAAAAATGTAACTCTGCATATTAGCATATATCCTGATTCTGCCTCAGTAAGATAGAATTTCCAGTTCCTTTCTTTGCACTGACAATGGGAAAACTTAATCTTACCCTTAGTCATGGATCAGGCAGGTGCTGCTGCTACCTGTTGTAAACCTCACTGAAACATAAAAAAATATTTCCCAAGTTCCTGTAAATCATTGAGAACTCATAGACGGAAAGAATGTTACTCGGTTGATTTGCATCACAGTTGGTTCTGGTGTACAAATATATAAAATAGCCTGAATTGGAAAATAAACAGTTGGACTTATAAAAAGAGGTTTGCTAATATACCCAAGATTATATACAAATATCCCTATTTGTTCTTTTTTCAAATTTTCAAATTTCCTCTCTTCCCTGATCAGAAACATTAGCTTTCCATGTTTATGATGGCTAAAGGGAGGTGAAGATTTGGCTTGGTGATATCTGAAGACAGTTCTTTCTCAAGGATAATAAATAAAAAAATGTTCTTCACTGCCACTGCTGTACCTATAATGAATATTACCTTTTGACCCTTTAATCCAACATATCTCATGAATCACTCATTCTAAGGATTATGCAATATGTTGAATTCTAAGCTAATTAAATGGGGATTTGTGCAACACGCTAAGCCACCAAAAACAAGAGAAAACCAAAAGAAATTTAAAATTAGTCAAGCTTAACATGTGAAGCAAATACACCCCCTAGGACAGGGGTGTCAAACTCAATTTCATTGAGGGCCGCATCAGCATTGCGGTTGCCCTCAGGGGGCCGGGTGGGTGTGGCCAGGGTGGGCATGGCCTACTGGGTGGGCGTGGCTAGAGTGCGTATGGCCTACTGGGTGGGCGTGGCCAGCTCTACATCGTTGGCATCAAGGGTGCCTATGGGGGCCTGGGCAGGAGTGGGACAGATCTGAGGGTCTCTGGCAGAAGGAGGGTCTCTGGGCCAGGGCCAAGGCAGCAGGGGCCGTTCCCTCACTGTTTCCAGGATGGCTTCGCGGGCCGCATGAAACCACTTCGCGGGCCAGATCTGGCCCCCAGGCCTTGTGTTTGACATGTCTGCCCTAGGATTTTCATAGAGCAGGTTAACCATGATGTATAAACACAATTACAATATTCTTTACTATACCTGCTTAGCATTCTCTTTTATACCATCATGACTGTATTGGATCAAATACTTGAGACAAATTGACTAACTTTGTTATTTAATTTACTATTGTCTGATATTTTCCATTCTTTTATTATATATTTTCTATCCAGATACACTCAGAAAAACTAAATATTATTTAAATAATATCATCATGAAAGACATCTTAAGAAATTTCTAGATGGTTATTAACTGTTTTTAAAATATCTATTAAATGTTCAGAGATACAATTAACAGATATGTTTTCTCACAGATTTAACTTGATTGATTTGTATAGTTCATGGAAAAGTTTTCATTTACATCCTACACTGATGCACATATACAGTAGATCAAATAATCTTCCTAGTTTCCATAAGTTAGATGTATTACTACTTTAAACACTGGGTTTGAACAAGGCAATTTCTTTTTATTATTGAGATTAGATTTAAATGCTCTATTTTAATGGTTTTTATTTTTATATTAATGGATTATTTTATTAAATTATATTAAAATAAAATGCTCTATTTTAAAAAATCTTTAAACCCTTTTCCCCTCCAGCATTTTGTCATATGTAGCTCCAGTCCCAATTGTGATTCTAAGTCAGGGACATGTTGTTGTTAGTTGTGAAGTTGTGTGCGACCCATCACAACCCCATGGACAATGTTCCTCCAGGCCTTCCTGTCCTCTACTATCTTCTGGAGTGCATTTAGACTCACGCCTACTGCTTCAGTGACTCCATCCAGCCACCTCATTCTCTGTTGTCCCCTTGTGATTCTAAGTCAGGGACTACTTGTATATATATTTGCAGAACATTTCAGTGCCAAAAGAAAATCTATCTGACACAAATGGGGAGAATTTATTAACTCTTGTGCCTTCAAATGTGCACAAGTATGTCTACAAAAAGGAGCTAATTTTATGCTGTCAAAAACATTTTCACATATTCTTCTGTAATTCAAAGCAAATTTAAAGCACGATTCTCACAGATAATGTTTCACTATGTGGCTCATTACTACTGAAAGTCTATCTTGATGAAATCTTGTTTTTTAAATCAGTGATATTATATCACCAATGATAAATATAGCATATTAAGTTGAAAACAGTCTTTAAAAGATAGGATTATTTCTGAAAGTTTAGTATACTTTAGATTTGGCATTAAGCAACTCTTCTCGTTGACTTGCCATTAATTAATAACCATTGCTGTACGAATGAATGCAGTTTTAGTGTGCATCAGAGGATTTCCAATCTTTTAAAAACAATTTAGATGAAATGCTAAAAGAATGATGGAATGAGGTAACACTATAATTCAGAATTCAGAAAGACTTATTTATGACTAGATAAACAGGCCCAGGATAAACACAGGAGAGGTAAGGGAATTGCTATTTTATATTTATATTTATATTACTAGGATTAAGCATTATATTTGACAAACACTTATTAAAAGCTATTCTGTTGGAAATCTTTAAGGTATCTTTTTTTTAAAAGTACAATTTCAGGCAAGGAACAACTGCTGACACTGTGAAAAGAAAGAAATGATGTAATCGTGGGCATATCTTTTACAATGAGCAACTCCAATTTACCTGATGAATTAGGCTAATATACTAATAAGAACATAAAACTGCTCAAGGGGATTTGTTGGATGTTGAAAGAATAACTCCTAGCAGTACTAAGTCATGAACTGCTTAGCTTTCACAAGTAGCTTCCGTGTTCCTTCCAGACAAAAGGAGAGATGAGACTTACTACTGATTTCAGTCTCTGCAAATAAAGTGCCATCATGATAGGTTAACGCTTCCTTTAGCACAGTAATGACCGCCTACCCATAATGTTCAAGAACCTGGCATGCTAACTTCATACTATGAAAAAAAAAGTTTCCTTGTACCTGTTAAAGGAAGGAGACATTCTTGTACTAATCATTAGTTGCATCTCTCTTGTGCACGTATTGATTTTTTGGGAACCTTGGCTTGGTTACTGACTTTGCATAGGCGCTTTCCAACACGCTGCATAAGCAGATGGACCTGTTGTGCAAGGTCTGTTAAGTAAATCGGTTTATATACCTTATATTGTAATTTTGATCTTTCTAGAAAACAAAACCATGGCAACAAAGGAGAAGCTGCAGTGTTTGAAAGATTTTCACAAGGATATCCTTAAACCTTCCCCTGGCAAGAGCCCTGGGACACGGCCTGAGGATGAGGCAGAGGGCAAGCCTCCACAACGGGAAAAATGGGCCAGCAAGATTGATTTTCTGTTGTCCGTAGCTGGAGGGTTTATTGGATTAGGCAATGTCTGGCGATTTCCGTATCTCTGCTATAAAAATGGCGGAGGTGAGTATCCTTACTGTGCTCATAATTAGTTACTGGTCTGAATGTTTGTTTTGCTAAGTCATAAAATCTTCTTAATCACCCTTCTGTTTTTTCCCCTCTACAGGTGCATTTCTCATACCTTATTTCATTTTTTTGTTTGGGGGAGGTCTTCCTGTATTCTTTCTGGAAGTGGCCCTAGGACAATATACCTCTGAAGGAGGAATTACATGCTGGGAAAAGATCTGCCCTATTTTCTCTGGTTGGTTATTTATTTTCTACTTCCTTAATTCATAGTATGCTATGAGGTTCTGTTAGAGTGTTAGGTTAACACAGAAAGGAAGTGTATGTGAGAGGTGCTAGGCAAATGGAGAAGCCTTGGTTTTTAATAGCAGAGAAGGGGTTTTATCTGAAATTCTTCACCCATTAATTTCCTTTCATCCATGTGAAAGGCTGTCACATGCATTTCAGGATGAAATAGAATAGCGGTAGTAGAACAATTGGTCCAAGAACAAATCCTGTTTGAGACTTGAAATAAAAAATCACTTTAAATAGAAATTTAAAGTCATTATTCTGAAAGGAATTGAAATCTCCTCAAAAGCAGGATAGTTATACCAATAATGCAATTTGCTGGATAGGGATTTTTTTTCCAACCAAACCTTGCCCTATACTGTTTGACCTTTTGTATAGTTAAGCATTTTCTTACAACAATAGTAACAGATTTAATTATTTATTTGTATCCCATTTTGTTCCTGTTTAATTGACAACAAAATGGCCTTAAATAGAAAACTAAAACATT
Organism: Vipera berus; assembly: GCF_964194415.1. NCBI lineage: Eukaryota > Metazoa > Chordata > Lepidosauria > Squamata > Viperidae > Vipera > Vipera berus. The sequence goes on from NC_138203.1 coordinate 239,411,349, forward strand.
GCCTTCTTTTAATTCTGTCCCCACTCTCTCTTCTTTCTTTCTTTCTTTCTTTCTTTCTTTCTTTCTTTCTTTCTTTCTTTCTTTCTTTTCTTCCTCCTCCCTCCCTCTCTCTCATCAGATGTCCAAATTTAGACATTTGCCCCCCAAAGATAAAGAATTTGAACAGTTACCATGACTGATGACAACATAAATTATTGCTTAGCTCATGTACTTACAGATCATTAAATTGTTCAAGGGCAATTTGGTATTTTGTTAAGAGACTGTAGATTAGACCAGATTTTTCCCCCTCTTTTCGTCTCCCACAGTGCTTACTTGAATCAAAATCCATTGAAAATTACTAAGACATCATGTCAAGTATGTGAGGTTAAGATCGGAAAGGCTTATTCCCAGTGATACATCATTAGCTAGCTGCTTGTATAACATTTGAGTAACAGCTCACATGACCTTATCTACCAATGAACCTGTGTTTGAAAAGCAAACAGAGTAGTTGTCAGGCACTGATAACAGAGTTAAACTTTTATCTCTTAATAGCCATGAGAATTTTGCAAAAAATATTCAAGAAAAGAAGGGGGAAAATGCATAGATTGCAGTGTTCTGCTTGCTGGCTTCATCTTCAGGTCTTTTTATATCTGACACAATGTGTAGCTGTTTCTCAAGAACATTGCTGTTAGTGCTGCTGACAATGGTGCTTCTCATATTAAATCCATGAGCTCTAACCTATTCAAGGTTTAGGAATGTTCTCTCTTTGCAACTGTCCATCCTAACAGAATCTATTCCACTTCCTTAAACAATGTAAAAAATGAAGACTATTGCCTTGATAGTTCAGGCATATGATAGGAGCTAAACTAGCAAGGGAAAAATGTTTATTTGGTGATATGAATTGTTTCATACATTTTCTTTCTTTTTTTAAAAAAAAACAGGAATAGGTTATGCTTCCATAGTGATTGTGACTCTCTTGAATGTATACTACATCGTCATCCTGGCTTGGGGAATGTACTATCTATTCCAGTCATTTTCGCACACTCTGCCATGGGCTCATTGTCAGCAAGAATGGAATACGGAATACTGTGTGGAAGACACCCTCAGGAAGAACAAAACACTGTGGTTGTCACTCAATGCCACTAACTTCACATCTCCTGTCACAGAGTTTTGGGAGTAAGCAAGTTTACTTGTTATTGTTTACAGCAAAGAGGCACAGATTATAAATTGCAAGAGACACAAATATATTAAGAAGCATGTGGTATGGCCTAATCTCGTATGGGTGCACAAGGTGTAACTAGACATTACTAAACCATAGGTGAAGCAGTGGTGGGTAGCATCGGTAATAAAGCAGTTGGAAGATGTCATTCAACAACATTTGGAGGTTAACACATTTAATATCCAGGAGAGTGTTCCCCCCCCCCCTGAAGCCAGGTAGAATCTAAAACAACTCCCTTTCTCTTTCAGTACCCATACATGCACATTATGTTTAAAAAGCCTAAAGATCGATATTTTTTTTCTATTTTGTATATCACACATGAATGTGTGAACAAATTCAGTAAAATAAAGGTGAAGTCTGCATAGTTAGTGTTCCTTTCTAAGCCTCCTGTATTAGACTAGAACAGAATGAGAAATAGAACAGACTAGACTTTATATTATAGTCATAGACCAACAAAGAAAAGACTACCACAATAAATTAGATAATCCTTAAACATCATGGCCCATAGTAGGGCAGAGTTTACATAAAACATAGGCATGCTTAGGGACCCAGAGTTGTCTTTTGTTGTCTACTGGATTATGTAAGCAAAGTAGGTCAGAATGCCTGGAGAATTTAGAGAGGAGATGGGGCATCAGTTTTCCAGATAAGTGGCCAATTTGTATTTTGTGAACTAGTTGGGACAGGCTGCATAATCAATTGACCTTCTACATCTAGAATCTTTTTCTTCAAAATTGAGTTCCCTTACTCTAACCCCAATGGAAAAGAACAGTTCAAGAAAAGCCATTGGAGAGTAATTTCCTGGAAATGACTTTTGTCCATGTGGAACCAAAACTATCTTCTGTAATAAAAAGGAGTGAATCCATCTAGCATATTTAATCATTTCAGCCAAAAAGTAAAGCTACTAATCTAAAGGCCAGATTCAATTCTAACGATGGCTGCTTCTTGCCAAAGCATCATATTTGGAGTATAGTGAGGAACCTGGAAAATATTTCTCAAACATTTGACTGGACTTGCCCTCTCATTTATATGGCCCAAATTGACATTTATTTTCAGAATTTTCAAAGTTTTTAGTTACCAGCTTTGGGTTTTACGTGTAGGAAGCTAATTCAAACCTACTTTTTGCACATCACCTTTTGTTGTGGTAAGCCTTTGTTCATTTGAAACCAGGATGATCATTAGAAGCAACAGTGTTTTCAGGAGAAAGTTGAACTCAGGGTGACAAGCTGAGTTTTGTAATGCAGGTCCAGTCCCTTGTGCTACCCAGAGTTGCTTAATTGGGGAGATGGGTGTCATATAAATTTAATAAATAAATCACGTGTACATGTGTTCACACAATACAGGGGTGGGGCTTGCATCACAAAATTCCATTAACTTTTGTTGTCCATTCCTCCCATGGACACTGTGTTTGTCCAGTGGTGAAGGAACCAGTCTAGAAATCAGGAGACTGGGAGTTCTAGTCCAACTTTGTTTTTGCTGCCATCTAGTGGTCCTCTAGATGAAATACCATCCATGGGCTCAAAGTGGGTATATTGTGAATTACACCAGTGCCACCCCCCCAAACATTTTTCATAGCAGGGAGGAGTTTGGGAAAAACAATTTTTACATGGACTGGCAGAGCTGGGTGGAGGATGGTTTCACATACTATCTATATCCCATGAATGTGCAGATGAAACAACACTAGCTTGTTCAACCCAGTTCCTAACAGGCTGTGGACCAATCCCGGTCCTTGGATTCGGGGATTGGGGACACCTGTATTACACTGCTGATGACCAGAATAGACATGAATTACAGAAAATCATTGATTTGTTCTTTTATAATAATAAAAGTTAACAAAATTCTTTACATTTTGCATCAATTGAAATCATCAGTAAATCTATAACTTCATATGAATGCATACTTATCAATTAATCTGTATATTTGTACTCTTTTTAAAGCTACAATTAATTTACATAATTTACATTGAAGAATAATTGTGCCCTTGCAGATATGTAAAGTCTTATTTGTTATTAACTCACTTGAAGTTTGTACATTCAGGAGATAATAGTTCCATTTTATTAATAGCATAACACTGATGTTGTTGATATTTGTATAGTAGAATTTAGGTGTGTTAGATTTATTGAAAAACTCACCTTTACATGCTAAGTGATGTAAATCATTGTAGCATTGATTATGCATCAGAGACATAATAATTATAGTTTAGTATAACTAATGGCTTTTGCAAATTTCATGCTTGTTTGATCATAAGTCATAAGGGATAAGCAAATGGGGCTTCATTTATATAGATTCCTCTTGGGATTATATCATGTGATTATGTGCTTTAGTTTCTTAGTTATTCATTCTACCATTTCTGGTTATAAGCGTAGTGTTGAAAAGATAAGAATGAGAAGAATATTAGTAAATAAAAGCTTGCACTGTTCACGTAATCAATTCAAGTTTTAAGAGTTTCATAATTAAATTTATGGATTATTAAATATTGTGAGTTCATCACATGCTTCAGTCATCCATCTAAGTAAACCAAAAGAAAACTATGAAAAATCTGATCTTGAAAGCATCTGTAATTTTGTTTTTTAAAAAATATCTTTGTATTTTTCTTCTCTTCAGAGCAATTTTTGCACAAAACCAGTTTAAGATAATTACTTCTGGGTTAATTACAGTTGTAGCTCGAGGAATACTTGTATAGAAAGTTCACATATCCTAGAGAAGAATGGTATTAAAAAGTACAAATCTATATTAAGATACAATTGGGTAGGAAAATGCAATTTATAGCAAGAACAGAATATCAATGCCATCACCACTACCACCATATTTGTCTATCAAAGTCCAGCTTTTGAGCAAAGCCGATTAAATCATTTGGTGATATATCTGTTGTCTTTTGTTTCTTTTAATCCTCCAGGCGGAATGTTCTGAAGTTGTCTTCAGGAATTGATGAACCTGGTGTTATCAAATGGGACCTGGCTCTTTGTCTTTTCCTTGTCTGGGTGATTTGTTTCTTTTGCATTTGGAAAGGTGTGAAGTCAACCGGGAAAGTAAGTTCCTGTTGCATTTCTGACAGGCGATAATGATTTTTTTAAAAAAAGATTTTTTTTGTTGTTGTTAGCTGCGAAGTCGTGTCCGACCCATTGCAACCCCATGGACAAGATTCCTCCAGGACTTCCTGTCCCCTACCATCTTCTGGAGTCCATTTAGGCTCACGCCTACTGCTTCAGTGACTCCATCCAGCCACCTCATTCTCTGTTGTCCCCTTCTTCTCTTGCCCTCAACCTTTCCCAGCATTAAGCTCTTCTCCAGTGAGTCCTTCCTTCTCATTAGGTGGCCAAAGTATTTGAGTTTTAGCTTCAGGATCTGGCCTTCTAAAGAGCAGTCAGGGTTGATCTCCTCTAGGACTGACCGGTTTGATCGGCTTGCAGTCCAAGGGACTCACAGGAGTCTTCTCCAGCACCATAGTTCAAAGGCCTCAATTCTTTGGTGCTCAGCCTTTATTATGGTCCAACTTTCATTGCCATACATTGCAACTGGGAAGACCATCGTCTTGACTATACGCACTTTTGTTGACAGGGTGATGTCTCTGCTATTTAGTGTGCTGTCTATATTTGCCATGGCTTTCCTCCCCAGAAGCAAGCGTCTTTTAATTTCTTGGCTACAGTCCCCATCTGCAGTGATCTTGGAGCCCAGGAAAATAAAATCTGTTACTACCTCTATTTCTTCCCGATCTATTTGCCAGGAATTGAGAGGGCCAGATGCCATGATCTTGGTTTTCTTAATGTTAAGTTTCAACCCAACTTTTGCAGTCTCCTTCACCCGCAATAAGAGGCTCTTTAGTTCTTCTTCACTTTCTGCCATTAGAGTGGCAAAGATTAGCTTTGCTTAATTAAAGGCTTGACATGGTGTTTTCTTTAAGAAACCGGGTCATGTAACTCTAAAACATCATCACCTTGAGAGAATTGTAATATAGCATTAAAGAGTGAATTTTGAACCAAACACTTAGCTGCTAAGCAGTATGTTCAGAAACTAATTTTAAACCTGAAGCAAATTTGGAACCTAAAATTCCCAACATTGCCTAATCAAGGGCTATGGTTCAACTATTTGAAACCTTTCAAGCATATTTCTAGTTTATTGCAGAGATTGGGAATACTGTTTCTTATAGGAGCTCAAAACCTTTTCAAAGTGCTTTCTAGATAGAAGTCTAACTTTTAATTCCCCCCCCATTCTGTTTTAACATTTATTAATCAAATTTGTATAGCCACCCATCTCACAAAAAGCAACTCTATTTTTATTCTAAAAGGCCATCTTTTATAAACATGTATTAAAAGGATAATTGTACTTTTGCAAGAGAAAACATTACCAGATAGTAATTAGTTAATCGCTAGGTCTCTTTTTAACCTAAAAATATGTAAAAGAATGCACACAAATCTAGTTAAATTACCCAAGAATATGATGTGTAATAATCAGGATCTTTTACAAGAATGCTTTAATATACTGTCTTAATTTAATCAGGGATCCCAGCATTTCATAAAAATACTTGCTGAAAATATTTATCATGTTTATCTCAGTAATCGTTTGTGTTTAAATGGATTACCTTGGCAATAGAATTTACTAATGCTTACAAATTAAATTCCTATAATTTGAAACAAAAAGCAATAAAATTGTATAAACATGTTATATTTAGAGATCAAACTGTCTGCAGGCTTGTTAGGTGCAACAGGCATTGGTATCTGCCTGTTAATCTCATGAGGTTTACTTATGAGGCAGGGAGACAAACCTCAAGAGCTTTTATCTGGCTAAACCAGTTCCATGAAACAAAACTGTATTAACCTGAATAGCACAGCTGTAATTACCAAATGGTATAATATGACCTTATTAAAAATGTAAAGGAAATTTGCTTTAAAAAGCCTGTTTGAAATTAACTTGAAATGAAGATTTCCAAAGCCAGGCTTGTACTTAATATTTTTCACTCTGTAGTCAGGAAGACACAAAGATGCCAACTGGTGGGATTCTTCTTGGGTGGTTAGTTACCTGTGGCTTTATGTCAAGACATTCTCAATGAATGATGCCATTGAAAGAGTTTCCTAGAAATCTATATATAATTGACTGCCACATCTCAGTTCTGATTTTGATTACGTGCCATCAAGTCATTGTTGACTCCCCCCCCCCAACCAAAAGAACCCCTGGTCCTTCAGCTCTTCCAATAGTAATTGTTTGTAGCAATTGCTTGTAACTGTGTCAGTAGTGAATTCTTATTTGTTGTGGTTTATTTGAACCTTCAGACCTGTATAACAACACAAACAATAATATACCATAAATTTAAATTTCATATCTATACAGATAAAACAGTTTTTGCTATTTTTGCTATTTTACCTTTTATTACCAGGTTGTATACATAACAGCAACATTTCCATTCATCATGCTTTTTGTACTCTTAATCCGTGGTGTCACTTTACCTGGAGCTGCAGAGGGCATCAAATTTTATCTTTACCCTAACATCACTCGTCTGTCCGATCCAATGGTGAGTTGCTAAAGATAGGAGATTGTGCTAATTTCTTCCCTATACTCTGGAACAAAATGTAAGGAGGGCAATGGGTTCATTCTGCACATTTACTGATTATTTAACCAATTTATACTTAACTGAAGTTTTCTACTATGGTTCAGCTTTCCATTTTATTTGTCAAAAAAGCTATTATTAATATGTTAATGTATTTTCCATGTGTGTATATCTTTTTGTATCAAAAGGATTCTGAGGCTTGTAGACTCTGTCCAAATATAGCATCTCAGCTTTTTTGTTGATATTAGGCTGTGGACAAGGTAAGGGAAATAATTTGCTTCAGTCTTTAGTTAAATTCATGGAGCAGCAGAATGAACGGTAAGAAGCACTTGTGAGTATTCGCAACTGTCCACTTAGAGGGATGCTCTCTGGGAGGGTAGGTAAAGACCATATTATAACTACAGTGGGAAAGAATTTTTTAACAAATGGCCCACTTCTTCTTTCTTATAAATGCTTGGAAAACAGTTCCCCCCCCCTAATGTATAGGAACCTAGTTTGATTGTTTTTGTTTTATTATGTATGAACCTTTTCAACTCCTTACAGATTGCATGTTAAAAATGTGTTGCAGACAGCCAGAAGATCTATTTCCTAAATTTAGAGAAATGTAAACCTGTCTATTCAAAAGGGAAAAAAAATGAAAGTATGAAACGAGCAGAATCAAATTTAAGCATGCAAAGCAGCCTAAATGTTACAAGGCAAATGGAAATGCCATTGGGTTACTATCCATGTCTAGTGTTTTTGCAGCATACTGAAGTTACGTAAGAACCGCAAGGGTTCCTCTCCCTTTTAAAGGCTTGGGGGAATTCTGTATCAGTTTAGAATATCTGATTCTACCTGGCTGCAGTAAGAAAAACATCAAGGTTGGGAGAAATATACTGTAATCCTTTTAAAAGTATGGAGTCCATGAAATGCTAACCAGTTTTCAAATTTTGTTTTTTTTATAAATGTTCTTCTGTTTCTGTTTTGTTCTTTGTTCTTGTCTGCAAACATGGGACTTTTTATTTATGCATATGAACTTAGGCTCTTCTTTAAACTCTTTCCGCTTGGAGTTCATTTTCACACAACAATGTTGTAATATGCCACCGATCAACTTTGGTCAATGCAGCATGGTTATGTTGTTAGCAAATGCTAGTCTTATGGAATCAGTACTTTTATGATAATGTTATTTTCAAGAGAAAAAAAGATTATGGGTTGCCTAATAGCTAAAACTAATACCAAGCACCATCTCTTCTGAGCTTGTTGTTTTTTGTGTTTTCCTTAGGTCTGGATAGATGCTGGCACACAGATCTTCTTCTCCTATGCAATCTGCTTAGGTGCAATGACTTCCTTGGGGAGCTACAATAAATACAAATACAACTGTTACAGGCAAGTTTCCTACCAAAGGGGATTAGTCTGTTAGCTAATTGATGTGTAAGGAACCATGGGTTCAAATTTTTCTTTAATTAATTTCCTCCATGACATATGTGTGACATAGGGACTGTTTGCTGCTGGGATGCCTGAACAGTGGTACCAGTTTTGTGTCTGGCTTCGCAATTTTTTCCGTCCTGGGCTTCATGGCACAAGAGCAAGGGGTGGACATTGCTGATGTGGCAGAGTCAGGTACGATGGTATTGGTGGCAGTGATGGTGGGCACTGCCATCCAGTGTGTGAGCAAAGTTCGACAAGCTAAATCATCCCAAAACTTAAAGGAGAAAAAGATTAAAAATAAAAGGTATTTCAGCAAACAAAGTAAAGATTTATTTCAGTGAGCAGTACAGTTGGAAATGCACTTTTTAAAAATGTGCTGAAATACAATACAGACTTTGAACGCTCAGGACTAAATCAGAATTACAGGAAATGTCAATACTGTATCAAGAGTTGACCCTTTGGGGTTTACTCTGCCTTAGCTTCAATGAATTCTCTAATAGGCATCATTCTACAATCTTCATGGACCCACCATTTTATTCAAAACTATGCTAGAAAATCTGAGTTGTGGCTTTTGGAAGTGCAGTTTATATATTTTTACACAAAACATTGATGGAATTGATGAAGTTTGTAACAAAGTGGCTCAAAATATGGGTGGGAGGGAAACGATAATCTTCCCTTGTCACACCTCACCTGGACTTCCAGTATGTGAAGTTAGATGAGCCAGTCCGTCTTCCCCAGTTACACTGCTGTATCTATGTGTCTAAGGCAATGTGCCGTGCATATTTCCAGATGTGGAAGTCATACAGAGATTTTATTTTCTTTTGATTTGTGTTTGTAAAATATTTTAAAGCTAAGCCTTTTGTTTTCTGAAAGGATAGGTCCCTGCTTATTTCTTTTGAACAAAGCATGCAAATCTTTTTGGACTTCCCTAGAGCACAGTTGCACAGTTGACATTTAAGACATGCTGGACCAGATGCTCAGTTTATTAGAAGTCTATACAATCTACTGAAATCTATAGTGCTAAGACTCGCTGACAGCAATTCAGGCACATGAGTACAGCGACTGGTAAAAAGTGTCTTTCAGAATTTTTATTGGCCATCATGGTTACTGCCCAAGTTATGTATTTTATTTATCTGCCTGTTACGGATTTGCAAGAGTCTTAATTGCTTAAAAAGGTATACATGTGAATCAGCCATTGAAAGGCTGTATCTAATATCTACCTGTAACGTAATGTACAGCTAAACTGCCAGGAAAAAAAAAATTCTGGGGGCAGGTACTGTATGGAAAACAACTCCATTCTGTGTTGTGTAACAAATTGGTTTGTCTTCCTGTGCCATGTCATTGGTGAAGGAATGGCAGTAAGAATTGTATACTTCAAATTTGTATTTCTGCTGTAATTATATATATATATATATATATATATATATATATATATATATATATATATATATATATATATATATATATATATATATATATATATATATATATATATATATATTTCTTAGGGCTCTTTGTGTTTTGAAAATGGTGCGGGCCTAGCACAGCACTTCTCTGCTCTGTCTTAAAGCTGCCTGACATTTTTCCTCATGAGAGTTGCTGCTGCATTAAAAGAAATGAAGCTGCTTCATTAAAAGAAATGGAATGCGTCCTCAAGGAGGGCCATGTTTTCTCCCCAAGCTGGCACCAAAGTCAGGCTGCTTTAACGAATAGTAAAGAGGTGGTGCACACCTCTGATATTCAATCCTGGAAACTGTGGGAGCTTGCTGTGGCTGTTAATGTACTTTAATCTTCAATACAATACAAAGCTAGGCTTACTTAACTCTATTGATTTCAGTTAGTTTACACATTCTTAAGGCAGCAGTCCTGTGCAGTCTAACCCGGGAGTAAGTCATTCTGGACACAGTAAGACTTAATTCTGAGTGAGCATGCATATAGGATTATGCTGTGACTCTGGAATGGCAGCCTCTGTTTCTGAAATTTTGCATGCCTTATTCAACCATCCCACTGAACAATTTCTATGAAGAAGTACCAAGGCTATATTGATAACTATGTTAAATGAGGCCATTAGTTTCAATGGAACGTAGTGTTACACAGGATTTCAACTAAAACAACTCAGTGAAAGAATACACTATAGAATAAATAAGTAAATAATAAAATTGAATAACCTTATGTGAGAACTGGGTCATCTTAGTTATGAATCCAGGGTACTAGAACTCTTTGGCTCGTAAGATATATCCTCAGATGCATAGATGGAATTTCGATTTTTAAAAAGGATTTTGTCAAACTGCATATTTGTTGGATCACAGAAGAAAATAATGACCATTTGTGATCTTTCATCCAGCAGAATATTTATGATTACCTTAATAATGCAAGCAGGACTGGGCCCCAAAGTTTCAGTCTAAAGAAAGTGAATTGAATCTCTTTCTATTAGAATCAATGGGATAGTTGTAGTTAGTTTAAGGCTTATTAATATATTCTAGGCAGTAGGATTTTAGCATATTTTTGCATCTTTCCAAATATATATTTTGTTAAACTAAACGGAAAATAGAAGGTGGCAAAAGCATACCTGGTGATGGCCAGGTACTAATTCATAGGGCATAATTTCCAGTTTAAAATATGGAAGAAAAGCAAAAGAACAATAAATAGAAATATCTTTGTCCAACTTAAACAAAAAGCTTGCATGAAAAGTGTTGGTACAGTATTTCCCCATTATGGCCAAAGTATCAGTGTTAAATAAATGCAAGCATATTTCAACTCTTTATTGTACCTGAATTAAAGGACCCCAATATAAAATGATAATTATCTCACATAACTATTAGAGAATTGTGGCTGTTTGGGGCTTTTATTGAATAATCCACAGAGAAAGCAATAAAAAATATACTATTGACTTTGCTGTTAATAATCTTACTTGAAGCACAATTTTTCAGATAGTATTTGTTGCTTTGTATCCTAAGCAAATAATACTCACTGACTTTGTTAAATATCTGTTTATTATTGCTGTATTGAGAGAATTTACTAATGTCATTTGGTAGACAATTGTAACCAAGGATGGATTCTATTTGGAATATTCTCCCAAGCCATTACTGTCTTCTAATGGAAGCTGTTACATTGTTTCCTTTGTTTCTATATTTAAACAGAGTATTTTGTGATATTAATAGAATTCTGGAGTTTTACACAACTTCAGAATCTGGCCTTCTCTGGCGTAAATCCTAAAAACTACTATTAGGGTTTTGTTTCTCAAAGGAAAAAGTTGTGCATGAATAACCCAATAGAAAATTAAGAGCTGAGGCTTTTTTTTTCTCCTTAAAGATCATAGAAATTAGTCATGCAATAATTATATCTCATTTAGTTCTTAAGCTCTCTTTGTGAATGAAGCGTGCTGGGTTCTGCTTTTCCCCCCCCCCCTTCCATTTACCTTTTAGATTGGAGCTGTTATAGCCATGCATGCTTCTTTGTCAGACAGAATGAATTCTTTTCTGGAATCTTGAGTTGGGTTTGGGTTTATCTGAATGGAACTTATGAGGAGCGGGGGGGGGGGGGAGCTTTTCATTCAGAAATGAATTAAAATACTTACTACAATGTCTCCCTTTCCCCCCCTTCCTTTCTCTCTCTCTTTATTCCTCTAGGTCCAGGTCTGGCCTTCATTGCTTATCCAAAAGCTGTGTCCATGATGCCACTGCCAACGTTTTGGGCTATTCTTTTCTTTGTTATGCTTCTGTTGCTTGGCCTGGACAGCCAGGTGAGTAAGGGGTACTAAATGTAATATTTATGGCTTTTAATAGGAAAAACTGTACATAAATATAATTATTATTACACTTTTTTGCTCTGAAGTGTTGATCCAAAGAAGAATCGCTTGTCTTTCTTGATTAAACTGTCTCTTATCGTGAAATTTCAGCGTAGGTTTTATAATAGGAATCCTCAAAACCTCTTGAAATGGGAGGCACTAGTGGAATTCTGAGCATTTTGGGGGTGATTAAAAAATGACGCGGTGGCTCAGTGGCTTAGGACGCTGAGCTTGTCGATCAGAAGGTCGGCAGTTTGGTGGGTCGAATCCCGAGCGCTGCGTAACAGAGTGAGTGCCTGTTACTCGTCCCAGCTTCTGCCAACCTAGCAGTTCGAAAGCATGTAAAAATGCAAGTAGAAAAAATAGGGACCACTATGGTGGGAAGGTAACAGCGTTCCGTGCGCCTTTGGTGTCTAGTCATTCTGGCCACATGACCACGGAGACGTCCTCGGACAAGTGCTGGCTCTTCAGCTTTGAAATGGAGATGAGCGCCGCCCCCTAGAGTCGGAAACGACTAGCACACATGTGCGGGGGAACCTTTACCTTTTTTAAAAAAATGACTGTAGGCAGACGCACAAAATGCCTGCTACAAGGCACATCAGTTAATTTCCAAATGCTTATCCTGGGGGCAGGGGAACCAGTTACAAAATACCAGTTTAGTATAAAGGTGCCTACTATCCTCTCTAGTTTCTGCCTCCACTTAGAGCAAGCATACTGGCATGTCTTTTTTTTTACCTCTTAACTACTTATTTCTGCCCTTTGTTGGGACAATTGATGCAGCTTCAAAACAAAGTGTTAAAGCTACAAGTAATAACATTGGAAATATAATACTGGAAGCTGAAACTTTATTTTACTATTTCCTCCCTCCCTCCCTCCCTCTCATTCATATTAATACATATAAATATAATTAAAATAAACTTTAGAAAAAGACACAGAAGATGTCAAATCCGACAGGGTGTCACACTGGGGATTCTACCTCCACAATATAGATTTTATTACTGCATATTTTGTAATGTATACCCATATTTATTTATTAAAAAGGTACTTTTTAAAAGCTCTATTAAAGGATAGACTAAGCCTGAAAAGTGCCACATACATTGGAATGTACAGACACATATACAGTAATTTCTTCCTCCCCTTCTCCAAGTCTATCAGTTTGTCAGAAATGTGCTTATTTCTCATACTCTTGTCACTTCCTTGGTTCATTCCTGCCTTTATTTTGCTTCTTAAAATGTTTAGGTAAATCCAATGGAAGGGGAATAAAATTCAGAATAAAAATGGAGGCGTGCCCAGGTTGCTCTTTCTTCTCATAGCCATATAATTCAAAGGCCTTGATATATGTGAATCGGTATTTCCATAGCACTGGATATTTTTGCCTGTCCTCAACAATATGTTTTCTGGGAGACTGACTTCTCAAGGCTTTTTTATGTAACACAAAGAAATCTGTTAATAATCTCCAGACTATTACAAGTCACACAGCTTTCCTAGGACTTTAGAGAGGACTTCTTTGAAATGGCTTAAGATTTTAAGCCAACAAACTCCTAATTGTTATTTGGGAAAATAGTTAAAATGTTGCATTAATCTACTAGCCTGGGACAGAAACTTTACTGAATTCAAAACCTCTCATATGGTGGAGATTAGAATAATTTTCCCTCTGGTTGTTGCTTACTTAATCTCATAATTTGGCAAAGCATTTCATTTGTTCTAAATGGTTCTTGGGGGTTTAATATTTGAATGCCAGTGAGTGACTTTTAATCACTTCCAAATTGAATGTTCAGACATCCTCAGAGCTGTGGTTCTGCAACCAAGTACTTATGTAAATTAAAGGTTGCCTGGTAATGTTCAGTCATTTCAGTTCAGGCTCACTGTGTCAAATAATTAAAGCTAATTGGAGCACTTAATGTTTTGTTTGCTTTTGGAGCCATGTCAAGCTGGATTTTGGAATGCTACAGCAGCTTAGGAACAAGCTGGATACAGTTACATGACAGGAGAAAAAGAAAAGTCAGAATTTCTTAAGGGCTAAGATCCCAGATTTCTAAGGATTATTAAGAAGCCATACAAAGCCAAATGTTGATTGGCTGTAGTAACAAATATGAAATTAAGGACAATAAGGGAATATGCTCACTGTAATAAAACAATAGACAAAAATGCTGGTTATGGAAGAATGTCAGCTCACAGAAGCATTTTAGAACTACCTCTATGTAATATTGCTTATTTTTTTTAAAAAAATGTGATACTAAACTTCTCTGTAAAGTGTGATTTATTATTAAAACTTATATGAATAGAACATTTACTAAAAAAATCACACAAATCTCTGTTGGGTTCTTTTTTACTCAGTGTACAAAGATAGTTTATTTTTACTAATGGAACCACAAAACAAGAAAAAAGCTATAAGATTACAGATTTTAAAAGGAGAGAGGTTTCTTTTTTAAAAAAGGGATTGTATACATGCTTGCATGTGTATTTATATCGGGTGAACATTTTGAGCACCTATATTCCATGCTTCTTACCTAGTGCTAAATTTTATTTTTCTAATAATGGCTTTTGTTGTTATTACCCATCTTGCTTTGTTTGTATATTAATATATCATAGCTCTATTTTATTAAACAATATAGTTAATTAGAAGAGTAGAACAATTAGAAATATCTTATGGTTTTAATATGTTTGGATTTACAAAGAGTGTATATATGAAGTGTTTGTACAGCTAGTCCTCTATTTATAACCACTTGTTTAGTGACCATTCAAAGTTACAACACTGAAAAAAGTGACTTTTGACCCTTTTTCACACTCTTGACCATTGGAACATCCCCATGGTCATGTGATCAAGATTCAGACCCTTGGCAACTGGCATGCATTTATGATGTTTGCAGTGTCCTGGGTTCATATGACCACCTTTTACAAACTTCTGACAAGCAAAGTCAATGTGGAAGCCAGATTCACTTAACAACTGTGGCATAAAATGGGGCCAAAACTCATTTAACAACTATCTTGTTTACGAATGGAAATTTTAGGCTCAATTGTGTTTGTAAGTAGAGGACCACCTGTACCCCTAAAAATTTCCCTTATTTTAACATCTCGCCATGATTTATATTATATTTTTAGCAGGGAAAATGGAAGCCAGCTTTCTTAAATGTACTGTTGAAAGGGCCAGATGAAAATAAGGGAGCTTTTCATAGGATTCCTTCTCTGAGGATGTCTGATTCATGCTAAAAGGAAATGAGAGGATAGAAATATTTTTCTGTTAAGAAGTTATGAAAACCCACTGCCATGCAGACACTACCGTTTATCACGTTCCTTCCAAGAATTACTTGGTTTTTCCCTGGAGAGTGTATAGACAGCCCTATCTCTTATTTCTCCTTTTGTTCATAAGTTTTATGCTTGCAGTAACCAAACTCACATCTAATTAGGAGGTGAAAGGGAAATCAATAATCCCACGAAGAGCTTATTATCAGCTCCAGTCTTGAATATTGAAACACAACATACAGTGCTATGTTAATAAATGGTGAATACTAACTCTTTTACAAGAGATATATTTTTACACAAGAATAAAACAATACATTGCATTACCCCACTCATTTTTTTTGTTCTCCCCTACAGTTTGTTGAAGTTGAAGGGCAGATCACATCGTTAGTTGATCTGTACCCATCCTTCCTAAGGAAGGGTTACCGACGGGAAATCTTCATCGCTATAATCTGTTTCCTCAGCTATCTTCTGGGACTATCTATGGTGACTGAAGTAAGTAGTTGACTGCTGTTGCTTTTCTTCTTCTTTTTCTGTTCAAAGAAGTTACAGTGCAAGGCGTCATCCTAGTGTAATGGTAAAACAAGTGCTTGGCATAGGGAAGCTCCCAGGAGATGCTCCTTGCCATCTTTATTTAAAATGACTAGGTGTTGTGAAACACATATTCTGCCTGAAAAACCTGGAGAGCTTCTGCCCAACTAAACAGGAGGGAGAGAAAGAATGCATCAAAGAATTACTTTGCAAACAATTTAAGCCCCTCTGTACGGTCGTCTAAATTTAGCACATGTTCCAGCCTAGTTTCATGACAATTCAAACTTTATAGTGTTACTCTGCTATGATTAAGCATTGTATTTCTGCAAAACTGTGGTCAGCTGTGCAATATGCTACATTCTTGTGTGTGAGATAAGACAGATATGAAAAGAAGCTAATTAAACATAAAATGTGGAAAATGATGGCTATCTCATATTCAGAATGTTGTAACTAGGCATTCTAGATAATGCTATGCATGAAAGAAAATACCATGATTTAGGAAAAGAAATCCATCATCCTTATATTGGGCAACTCTTGGCGAGTTTTACCTAAGTATTATATTCAAGACTTCGATTGTCTTCAAGACTCAGTTCCTTCCTTCCGTCATATTTCTATAAATGTTGCCCTAAAAAACCCAGAGTTTAAGCAGCAGTATTAGAATGGTGTTAGTCAAGTGGCTTAATTTTACTTAGTCATTGTTTCTTTCAAAATGCCTTCTGGAATAAGGAAAGAGTGCAAGTTTTAGGAAACACATGAGTGTATACTTTTTGATGTCCAAAGAGTTGACTAGTAATTGTATTTGCTGGCAGGAAATTTTGTGAATAGCCAGTTAAAGATATGTCACTTTATTTTTTACAATGAATGTTTCTTGTGTATCTTTGTGTTGGTATATTAATACCAGCTGGGGTTCCTTTTTTATCCTTTTTCAGGGTGGCATGTATGTGTTTCAACTCTTTGACTACTATGCAGCTAGTGGTGTATGCCTTTTGTGGGTCGCATTCTTTGAATGCATTGCTGTAGCCTGGGTTTATGGTAAGTTGGAAGTTAAGTTCTGATCTGATCGTTTCCCCACAGCAGCATTGAAAGCTACAGGGATCTTGCTACACTGTAATATATTTATTAGAGTCAAAGAGAATTAGGGGATAGAGGAAGGACAGAGATGAAACCTTACAGGCCAAGGAAGGAATTTATTACATGGCTTCTCTGCATAGTGGGGATTCAGCCAAGTACTTCAAAATTCTTGGAAAACATTCCCACTTGACCTCCAAGAAGTGAGTTCATTGCTTTCCTCTTTCTTGTAATGCTTCAAGGTTGTAAAAGTCCGCCTGACGACCTGAAGTCATAAAAGGACAGATTTTAGGGGCCAAGAACTACAATATTTTCCCCCCTATTGCTTTTATCTGCTTGGTACAAAGAACAAGACATTATAGAACAATTTAAAGTAGCAATGCCATAAACACTGGCTGTACGATGCCATCACTTTTATTTCACAATATTCGGTTAGATGTATCAACGGCACAAGGAGATAAATAAAGGAAGCCCTTTCCAAATTTAAGAACACTAAAGCACAGGAGAACAAAGGTATAGAAGTCAAAGCAAAAAATAAAGGCTTTCCTGGAGCTTTTCACACTCCCAACAAAGTAAATGCATTTCTCCTTGAAAATCCAGCATAGCTGTAGAGTGTACATAGGCAGAATATGCAGAGTAATGCAGTTTCTTTCTTCTGTGTTGAAACTCTAGGCGCTGACAATTTTTACGATGCCATTGAAGATATGATTGGTTACAGGCCTGGTCCTTGGATGAAATGGAGTTGGATTTTAATCACACCAATTCTCTGCGTGGTAAGGATGGACATGTCTTTGCCTAAACTTGATTTAGAACATTTTTGTGAGTCTAGTTAGCTTTTTGCTCCTTGCATTGTCTGAAAAGAAATAAGATTGAACAGATAAGTGTTTAATGAGTAATGTGTCTAATGTGTAAGCTCTTCACTGATTACAAGATTTTTACTGACCTGTAGCTGGCTTCTATAGCTGATATGTTACCTTTAGCATTAAAGCAACGATTTTGAGATGAAGGATGGGTTCACCTAAAATTTCAAAAACATGTAGCTAATAGCATCCATACTGAATGTTTGTGTGGGCATTGTTTAATTTACCAGTTGGCTACCACTGTGATGGTGGCCAATGACCAAGTACTGTGCAGTATTGCACAGTCTAACTCTGCCCACAGCCTGGTGTTTGTTTCTGCTGGGTTCAAGGTTGACTTAGCCTTCCATCCTTCTGAGGTGGGTAAAATGAGGACCCAGATTGTTGGGGGCAATAGGCTGACATTGTAAACCTCCCAGAGAGTGCTATAAAGCACTGTGGGGGAGTGTATAAGTCTAAATGCTATTGCTACTTGCTATGTTTGTCTGTTTTTTTCTGGATAGGCTGGCCATTCCAAACAAAATACTGGACTGTGGCTACCTACTATTTTTTTTCTAAAAACACCTAAGAAACTCAGATTTATTTGAAATTAAGGAACCTAAGGAACTATGTGTAATGAAGAGTGTCTGACGCCTTCCATGTTTGAATTAAAAGAATCTTCTGAAATAGTCAGATGTGGCAAGGAGTTTGTGCCCACAGATCCCAAGTCATCTGTCTATTAAAATCTTGACCCTTTTTTGAACCACTTTCTCTTTTGGTGGTAAAGCAAATAGCCATCAGTAATAGTGAGCACCCATATGGTGAAAGTCCCTTCCCAATACATTTTCCCTCTCTATTCATTATGTTTGAGAAGTAACCAAAACCCACCTGCTTTAAGTAGGAATGCCCAAGCATCCCATTATTCTCCTCTCCAAAGCTGAGAAAATAGTTCATTTGTAAAAAGGTGTTGGAAGGCTGCAAGGCCTTTCCTGCTGTCCCTGCTTTCACCTAACTGAAAAATATACTATGTGAGAGGGTAGAAGGTAGACTACAGCAATCAATGCATCATAATCTCTTCCAAAGCTGGAGAGTGGGTTTTGAAAGAGCCTACTATGGGCAAGAATTATATGAATGGCAAGGACATCTGGAAATTTGAATTTAATCCTCATGGGAGGAAACAGTCTATCATGGCTGTTCTTATAAGGTAGCTTGTCTTAGAGTAAATTGGTACTTTAGTTGGTGAAAGCCACAGTGGTAGCCATTTTTAAAATGCAAGAGTATCCACAAGGTTCTTCTGCCAGAATGCCAACTACAAGCTCTCGAAATTGTGACTGTAGCCACTGGACCAAAAAATGTACAGTGGTGGCTGGGAAGGAAATGGGGGAGAGGGGTTCATTGTTGATTAGAAATTAAAGTAACTTGTGATTCAGGGTCAGCCTGTGGGTTCGGCAGTTGGGTCTGACGACTCAGAGGAGGAGGGGGGTGTTGAAGAGCTTGCTGAGGGGGGTTGAAGATCTTGCTGATGAGAACCCTCAGCTAGGCCCCTCCCACCTGGTCACGACAGAGACCCAGCTGTGTGAGCCTGACAGCGTGGATGAAGATGACCCACAGCTGGCCCTGTTCAAGGACGCCCGACGCAGGAGGCAGTCAATCAGGAGTAAACAGGAAGGCAATGGGGCACCTCGGAAGGAGGCAGA
The DNA here is from genome assembly GCF_964194415.1 of Vipera berus. NCBI lineage: Eukaryota > Metazoa > Chordata > Lepidosauria > Squamata > Viperidae > Vipera > Vipera berus. Next base: position 239,430,652 of record NC_138203.1, read on the forward strand.
GAGAAGCCACGCCCTGAACTGTATAAAAGGGGAATGCGTGGGAGGGCTGGTTTGCTGAAGGCAACCGCTTGATTAGTTCCTGTTTCATAGCTCCTGTTTCATGGTTGGTGTTTTGTTTTGCTCTGCTTTATGTTAATAAATTTGGCAGGCTTAATTCCAGCCTCTTGCCGTTTGTAAAGGGGTTGTCCCTGCCTTTTCTGCAGGGCCGGTAGCAGGCTGGTACAGAACAGTAACAGTTGCATACAAGACACTTTGCAAGCAAGAACCTGTATCAAACTTTCAGTGCCATCACCAAATGCTTTTTGTGATAATTCAGGGATTCTTTTAATTGCATGTTTTAATCATCTCACTGATGGCTGTGTTGTAAACTAGCTGTTAACTAAAATGGCAGCATATTTTTTAACATCTATAAAGCTGTTTGTGGCAAAAGATATCCTGCATGTGGGTAAATCTTGCATTTGAGAAGGGTTCTAAGCTTCTGTTTTTAAAGACATTGACATTTGTGGAGCCTCAGTTACTACTTTTTTTTTTAAGTCAGCCAGGCATCAGACTCATGCATATTTGTCAAAAACATCCTTTGCCCCAAATGCAATAACTAGAACAGCTGAATAGATCGGGTGACATGTTATGCAACTCAAGGTAAAACAAATAAGCAGTGTTATGGACACATAAAAGACCTTTCTTCTTTGTGGTGTGTGGTAACACTACTCAAGTTAATTTTCATGCTTTATTGCACACCATAATTGTTTATACTTGCTGTGAAACTTGAATATTGAAGGAACCAGGAAAACAAAACTGGCTTAGCTTTTTGTTTAAAATTCCTGTAGCATAACCCTGAGTTTTTAAAGCACAATTTTATGGATATCTTCTTTCCTCATTTAAAGATTAATTCATTCCTAAGCTTTTGCAAGAGTTAGGGAGGTATGTTCAGAGGCCCAAGACTTTAAAGAAATACCGCCATCTCTACCAAGGTAAAAAGACTATGAAGACTTAGGAATCAAAAAGAGACCCCTCCCCCCCAAAAAAAATCCCCCTCTGTCCTTGAAAAAAAAGTTTGTCAGTTTCATTTTCCTTTCATTAGACTAATCACAGATAATGTAAATCAAAGCTGAGTAAATCTTAACAATATTTGGGAACTAAGGCCACAATAGGTACGGTGAAGGGGTGGAAGAGCCAAGATTTTATACTTTTCCTTGGGTTTTAAGGACTTTTTTTTTAAGAATGGTGTTTGGATTACTTTAGAGTTTTACATTATCATTCACATTTTGCCCTCTAAAAATTCTGTTGATTTCAACAATCACAATTAAAAAGGCTCCAGGGAGCCCAATAAGGTGTTTGAAAGACTGTTGGTGACTCATTCCACTATATAAACTGTCAATTGAAGAAAGCATAATTGTTTCATGTGCTTGAATCTCTTTGCTTTACTTTTTCTCTCACACAGGGGTGCTTCATATTTTCTCTAGTCAAGTATACTCCCCTGACCTACAACAAAGACTACATCTACCCTACGTGGGCAATCGGTCTGGGTTGGATACTTGCTCTTTCATCTATGATCTGCATCCCATTGGTTACAGTTATCCGTATCCTGCAGTCAGATGGCTCTCTCCTTGAGGTAAATCCAAAACAACTGTCAACTGCCAGAACTTTTAAGCATTCAAACAGATGATTTTCTTTGAAGCGGTCTTTCTGATCCCTTAACACAGCAGTTTATCCAGGGTTGGCATGTAGTTTCTACAGCTTACAAAGATGTTCCCAGTCGTTCATTTCAGCAGATGTGCTTATTGTACAGGCACTGTTTTGATACATTTTTAGTTTGTTTCTCTATTGAACAGAACAAGATTCGGTAACATTTTAAACATCTGTCTTTTGATGGTATTCACTTATTAGAAAAGATGGCTGAAACAAATTCAGCAACTGGTTAGTTGGAAAATGGAATATAGCCAGGAGAGTTTAAACATTGGTATGATGCTAAATAATAAATTAGATTCGTATCACTATACTTGTAAACCTTCTATCCCAGATTATTTTCCTAAAGCAGAGACTTTCAACTTTTTTAGCCCTAATAGTGCCTGTGTCTTCAGTGAGGAAATGTCTATTATTATTATTTTTTTGAAAACCAGTGTTTGAATGATAGCATACCATAGCAAGTCATCCCCCAGGCAGGACCATGATCTAGAACTTGATCCCTATCCAATAATCTGTGCTTTGCATAGCTTTTGTACTATGTCATATTTTCTCATATAAAGAACATTACATAAAAAGTGTTATGAGTGTTATCATAAAATCAATGTGCAAAAAAAATAGAATATACAGTTATATAGAAGCTAATCATTTATTTGCTTTCTATGTTCTGGAGCCAGTTTGTATCCTTTCAGCTTTCTGAACAACATTTTCTTCAAAAGTGGTTTGTCCTTGGCCAGACTGACTCCTTTATATAGAAGCTATTCATCGCCATGAAGTCGCAGAAAAGTTAGGATAAATTTTGATAGTAGATTTCAAAAAGATTTCCAAGATCAGGAAATCCTATGGTATTCTCAGGTAGCGCACATCTTTCCTTACGCACACTCCGTAAAAGTTGCACATTTCATTTGTATCATGCACAGAGTGGAAGGAACTGACTTCACTAGCTACAATGTGAGTTGGGGGGCCATCTAGTGGAAATTTAACCTCCTTCCTTGCGTTACTTTCCTAATTGGCCTCCCCAGTTTACATTACACTTTCCTAATGATAAGATCTGAAGGTCAGTTATCTCTGGCATTGCATCTCATTGTGTCAGCCTGGTTCCATTGCTGCTTCTGACTCGCTTGCCAACAGTTTTTTGGCTGGCCAACCACAGCCCTAATGATAAGATCAGCTTTCTCATCCCAGCCTGGTAAGGGGGTAGACAGTGGCTTCTGGGATCAAACCATATCCAATTGGTTATCACACCCTCTATAAATATATTGCTTGATAATGGTCACGCTTTTGCTTAACTAAGCATGTGAATCAGAATCCTTCTACTATTTGAAGTATGTGATTATAAGCTAAGGAAAGCTGCTTATCCAACCTCTTGCTCAATTTCTCCCCGATGGACAGTCAGTCTATTGGAAATTGATAAAGAGAACAATTTGAAAATAGTAATTTTAATCAAACTGAAATGGTACTTCTTGACTTACAAGGAAAGATAACAATCTCTCATATTCTTTTTCATGGTAAATAGCTGTCATATTTAATAATACGTTCAGTACTTTTTGGAATGGAGCATCAATGTGCAGCTTACTGAAGCAGCCATATCTTTTTCATGGCTGTGTGAATTTGGAAAAAGCAACAGCCAATAACTACTGTGTTTAAACTTCGCTATATTCCCAAGTACCTCTTCCTAATTGAATCCAAAATAGGTAACATCTTGACTATTTAATACAGACTTAGCCTCCATAAATTTGGAAGTCTCTTCATTTCCATGTACGCTTTTTTTCCCTAGAGGGTGAAGACAATGGCTGCTCCTCGTGAGATCACGCGGTGGGACAAAGAAACCGAGGTTGCTGCCACGTTTGGCCCTCCTGGCCTGGCCAACGGAGAACTGATCAAGCCAAGTCATGTCATCGTGGAGACAACAATGTGAGCTCTCTCTATGAGAGGAGGACACCTGCTTTAAAACTGCTGTTTACTAACCATAGAATCTTTCATAGGACCAGGTTTACAGAGCTTTATATTTGCACTAGGGTTATTTTTATTTCTCATAGAGAAAGTAATTTTTTGTGTGTTTGGTTTTTATTTTTTAATATTTTGTAAAGTAAATCACAGCAGATGGCTGTCCTGCTCTATTTAGAAACAGAGCTTTCATATCAAATTAGGCACACTGCAGGAATTTATCTTCTGTTTTCCACACAGCATATCTAACTAACTTTTATTCATACTGCTACTTTACCATTTTTAGTTGATTTTTCTTGCCAACAGTATACCCAGGCGCAATCCTATGCAACACTGTCTTGCAAATACGCCTCAATGAACATAATGGGACTTAATTCTGAGTAGACATATGTAGGATTGCGCTGAAACGTATGCATACATGTGCACATATACAAGCTTTAGATTTCTCTGAGTGTTGATGTGGTTGGGAACAGGGTAGTGCAAAATTTCATTTTGGACTTTTTTTAACCAAAAAAAACAAAAACAAAACCCAACTCTGGCATTTTAGAAACTGTTTTTTAACGGTGTGGCACTATCTTCTTTTGGTAGAAGCAGGTAGAATTAAAGAAAGAGTAAATGTTTTAATGTTGCTGTGAGCCATGTGGGAATATATTTATGTGATAATTGGAAGCTGCAATATTGTAGCTGCAATTGTTGTATGCCACCCAAAGTAAAAAATTTTATGAGATGGGCGGCCATGTAAATTTGATAAATGAATATAAAAGGGGGTTAGAACCAGGGGAATAATCTGAGCAGGTTGTGAACACGCTCTAAAAAGGTGGCAGAATCATTCTTCCTGGAAAGGCATTTTAACTGATAATCTTTTGGGGGGCAGAGGAGATGATTTCTTCCATCAAAGGAAGAATTGATTCTACATTCAGTAACAAGTTTCTATGAAGACTTAAATACAGCTTGGAGTACGGTTGAGTTTCTCTTAGATTTAAAGAGTTGATGTAAAATGCTGGTAAGCCTGAATCTGTCACCTAGTGTTATCTCAGTCTTAGACAAAAATGTAAATCTGATAGTGTAATCATGTAACTAAAGAATATATAAACTGGCCCATTCTTGTAGTCTGCACCTGAGAAATAAGTCATTTGGACTTTGATTTTGTTAGAACATTAAGTTAGTGTCAGAAAACTCTTTACATAATGCTACATTTACAAACATACTGCAAATCATATTTAAAGTCACAAATTTGCCAAACTTTATCTTTGTTAGAACGAAAAAAGGAGTAGTGGGCCTGTATCGTACCAGTCAGCTAAGTTGCATAGCGTTGGGTGCAGATGCAGAAAATAGTCCACTAGAACCTATTGATGAAGCTACTGAAACAAGAAAGCACAGAAAGAAAAAGGAGAAAGAGTAAATAGACTGATATTCACAGGCTTGAACTGACATGTATATCCACTGATCCAAGGAAACACAAGGAAGATCAAGTAAGCTATGAATTTATTTTAGACTGAACGAGGCATAAAATACTCAACGGAAGTTTTATTGGTAAGTTAAGTTCCCCACTTTTTCCAGAATGAGGATTTGCCTCTGGAAAACTCACCCCAAATCCTGCAAAACTTGTTTTCAACCTTCATTGAGTAGTGGCTCAATCCTTTTCCATATGGCCATGGATCTTGGGGGAAGGGTGCCCCTTTAAGCTTTATATTGGTAGTAAACACAATTTGAGCAGGATTGTGAGCCAGAAATAGCAAAACCCCTTTCCTTTGTAATCTCTGCTGATTTTGTCTGTCAGTGACAGATACTGTAGTTAAAACTGGAATTTAGCCAGTATTTGAAAACATTCCTATAGGCTTTAAGAAAAGAAAGAAATTAAGAATCAGTTTGTGTCTTATGCTATCTATGGCCACTGCATATGTATTATGCACATACTTGTTATGTTAGTTTTTATATATATATAAAACACTATAAATAAAGGACCAAAACAGTTATATCAGGTGTCTTGCGTAGCTAATATTTGTTTGTGAATGGAATCTGTGATTTATTTTATTTGAGGGAACACAGCTTGCAGTATATGCAGGTGGCCATGAATGGAAATGCTTTGCTTTCTTGTTACCAAGAGCTGATAAGTAAACACTTCCAGAGTACAAATCCTTTGGAAATTGTTTATCTTCCTACTGTACTGAAAAATGGCCAGTAAAAAGGTTAGATACAAAATAAGCAAGGAAGCCAAGAGAAAGCTACTGTTTGCTTTGTTTTCTAATCCTGCAAAGCCAAAGATGCAGGGCATTGGTATTGCAAACTCCATTGCATTCCAGATAGGACTGCAGCTTAACTAAATGAAGCACAAGTCACTGATATCATTGAAGGCAGCGAGAAATTAGGATGGAGGCAAATCTTAACAGTTCGTTCACTTGACTTCCCTGGTGCATTTTACATGAAAGATAGTGCAATATTTTGCTAGTTTCAAGAACAGCCACCGAACCAAAAGCAGATATATCAACCAAGGGGATAATCTAAAGCAGATAGCGTGAGAGGATGTATTTCAAGAACAAACCAGAGAATCAGTCCCACACTGTAGACTTTCATCTAAGAAAAGTAATACCCAACCTATTTCAAGGTTAAATTTTGCAATCAGAATCAGTTCCTTCCAGCTAAAGTAAACAGGTTTTCCAATTCGACCTTCAGTTTTTGTTTCAAGGATCATATTTTCATACAGCAAAACTTGTGAATAATAGAATGTGTTATATCTGAATGTTAAGAATAGATTCTGCTGAATAAGGCCGATGGATGGGAGGGGCTGGGGCAGGGAAAATTATTAATCGTTTGTATTTTCTACTTATTTATGACTGCAACAAGATTGATTTTTTTTTCTAATTCACTTTGTAGAATTGTGTGGCCTATTTTATCCATCCTTTGTAATGAAGAAGTTAAATATTCAGTATTGTGACTAACTTGTGGGTGAACTGGTTTGGATATGGGGTGGGGATATTCTTAATGTTTATTCAAAGAAATCGTCGTATTTCCAAAAAAGGGGGTGTGGGTGGGGACCGGGAAGTACATTAAGAGTTCAACAATTTGTTGTCGTGGAAGTATGGCTTGTTTCCTAAACTATGCTCTAGATGTGCATAAGGTGAAAACGTTTATAACAGGTTTAAATGGGCATTTGCTAATGTCTAGTCAAAACAGTTGGACATAACCTGTCTTTGCAACCAGCCATTTCAGGTTGTTTCCAGCCAAGGCAGGCTCTTTAGATGTCTGGAAATGTGTCCTTCTCTTCATCCAATCTTTCAAGCTGTCAGTTTCTCATAGCTACCTATACTCCTAATGGAAGGTATGGTTAAATAATTGCATAAGTAATTCACATTTCACAATATATTGCCTTTAGACATTTGTACTTGTTTATAATGAAACTAAACTTACTAGGCAGAGTATCAGTCCAGCTGAAAACCTCGTGAGAATAAATGATTTGACTAAGAACTGAATGGCCATGGAGGCAGGAATAGAGATACGTTACGAAGAGGGAGAAGTGGAGAACAGATGATTTCTACTAGAAAACCTGCATTTTTATTTATTTTTTTGCTTTTGTGGTCATCATGAAACCTTCCATATTTACACAAAAGTAAAGTACCAGGACAATAAGTGAAATCTGCTTCTGAGACAACATGTAAAAATATCAGTGTTGTAAAAGGAAAGTTTGGAGAAGCTAGAAACATTTTGGAATTTTTGATTGACAAGTCAGATGCCTAGACTCATTTGGTGAGGGCTGGCTTAATAAATAGATAAAACAGTTGTCATAGCTTGCTTTAGCTAAGAGGGCCTGAGACCAGTTTTTTTACTTAACCCAGCCACTTACTCCACAAACTCTTTAAATGGACAATTTCTACAGATACAGGGCAAAAATAAACAAAAAGTGATTGTCTACTGAAAAACAATCTTAATCCCCCGATGTACAATTTTAATTGAATATTTCTAGCAATCAATCCAAAATTGAAACTCAGTTTTTTATATCCTAAGCTGAAGTATCTTCCTTTGCTGAAAGCAAATCAGGAACACTTCAGCCCTTTCACCATTCTGGACCAAATATCTAGTTGAGTCACCAATCTCTCTACTCCCCTAAATTTGCCCTGTAGTAAAACCACTGATAGAATCCAAAGTCTTGCTCATAGTATTAAGTAATCTTGATAAACCTAAAGGATGGCTTTTGAAGGTCTATAGTGGTCTACCAAAAAGGATTACACTCTTAATGCTAATCAATTGGCAGGGAAAATTATATAACATTCAATCACATAAACATGCATACGGTTCCATCTATGGCAGTATATTACATCAGCCCATGTCTTGTTCTCCATCCTGTTTAAAAGGAATAGCAGCCTGCCTAATCTGCATTTATGCTAAATTACTTTGATTCTGCTATGCAGGAGAGGTGGAAAAGAAAAATGCAATATGCATGCTCTTTTCAGGAAAGAAGATAAGGCCATGCACTTTATGAATGTAATATGCCTCTGAGACATATGTTTCTATCTGTAGAATTAGATCAGAAACTTAGGTTTACACAATTGGATCCAAATCTTTGGAATCAGTATTTTTCTACAATAAAATGTGGCAAAATGAAAATTATACGTTATCTAAAAACATAGAAGTTGACATGCAGATTTCAAAATACACACTGTGCAGGTTTGGCCAAAGAGAATACTTGTTCCAGAGATCTACAGGTTCATTCTAAATATGTACTTGCAAACAAGCCATACCATGTTCAGTGGAACTTCCTTTCCAGTGACTATGCTTAGGGCTAGAGCCCTAATCTTGCAGTTTGTGGCTGGGCTCAAGGAACATACAGAAAATGCCTAACCCACATTGCCAAGTCCTGGTTATTTCAGAAGCCAAGTCAACTGAAATAGCTGTCTTTCTGAAGATCCTGTTCTAGATTGCATAATTAACATAAGCTCTTTTGGGAGAGGGAACGAGATTGCATAGTTAACAAGCTGTCTTGGGAGAAGAAAGAGGACTAACAAGCTCCCAAATGACCCACTAATGATCAGCAACAGGTGTTACACAGCAACAGGAAGACACTGACATTGTAGCCAAATCATGTTGAGTGGCTGTGTCTTGCTAGGAATGGAGGGAGTCGGATTGTAAGTAACCAAATGCCAGCCTGAGATTGTTCACTAATCTCTCTTCCCCAACGGACCTCAACCTGTCAGTGCTGTACTCTGATAAATTCACTGTTTTACTAGAACATTCTTGTGTCATTAATGTAGCTGTGCCGTTGCAATTATGAAAGGAATGCCACTCCAGAGGTTTTATGGTTATAAAATAAGGCAGACATCTTTATTTCTACTGAAAATGTTGGTGTGCATTTTTAATTCTGCAAATCCACACTTGTGACTACTAATGAGTAGCTGTGTGGATTAAGAGGACACTACCCTCTTTTTAAGAATAATTTTTAGAATAATTTTTTAAAATACGTTTTAAAACTGTCATCTTTGTTCCAGAAAGGAATATTTATATAGGAGCAAGAATTTGACTTGTATTCAGCCCTGAAAATTAGGTGTTTTTTTGGTACAGTATATGTATACAGTAAATGTTTGTATTTTGCAGTTTTATCCATTTTGCTTTTTAGATAAATGAAATGGGTATCAATATTTTAAAGTCATTTTGCTTTTTTAAGATGAGTTTGTAATCATTGCAAATAAACAATAAAAACCTTTCATGTATAAAGTGAACAAATAATTCTTGTGGGATTTTTTTTCTCCAAATGCCTTCAAGTAAGTTTTCATTTAGATACTTATATAAAGCTTAAATGCTATTCTACTAAGTACTATTAACATAAAAATGGCATGTCTGCATCTTCACTAATTTATTAAGTTGTGATCTGTAAGGATCATCAATACAGTTTATTATTTAGGGTTTGTTAAAATATTTTATACCATATTTCTAACATTCTTATTAGAATTCAACAGATTGGCTATGTATAGGGGGTACATTTCTACCTATTTTGTTGACCAAGGAAAAGTGGATAGAGTTACTGAGATCCTCAAAAAGAATATGGGAAGAACAGAAGACAGTTTTTGAAGCCTCGCTGCACTTCAAGGATACGAACTATAGTGAAAGATGATCAGTGCAGTCACTGCAAATTTGCACTGTGTTATTTTCATGATCAGCAAAAGTAGTAAATCAATGGATGAAGCAGTGAAATTTTCCCAGACCCTTTCCTGTTGGAGTCAATTCATGTTGGCACGGTCTTTTTTAAATTTTCATATTAATTTATTTTTTCCCAAGAGTTGACAAAACCCGAATAACTCATCCCCATCTTAGATCAGAGATCCGTATAGATGCTCCTCAATTTACAACCATTTGTTTAGTGACCATTCAAAGTTATAATGGCACTGATAAAAGTGACTTATGATAATTTCCACACATATGACCGTTGCAGCATCCCATGGTCACATGATCAAAATTTGGATGCTTGGCAACTGGCATGTAGTTATGATGGTTGCAGTCATATGATCAACTTTTGCAACCCTCTGAAGCAAAGTCAACGGGGAAGCCCGATTCATTTAATACTAAATAACAACTGCAGTATGAATCATTTAACAACTGACAAGATCATAAAATGGGGCAAAGCCCCCTTATCTGTCTTGCTTAGCAATGGAAATCTTGGCCTCAACTATGCTCATAAGTCGAGGACTACCTGTACCAGTGTTTTTTATGCCAATGACAGCAATCCTCTCCTTAACAGGAGAGCGTGAAATGAAGTATTTGTTCTCTTGCCTAATATTGCAAGAGGAATTGGAGAAACTCATGATCAACTATAATATCAACTTCTTTCTTTTAAGCCAAGCTGTAGCCTGATGTTTCATTAATTGATACAATTTAATTTTTATTCAGTATTTTTTGAGTTAATCTAATTTATTATGCTGAGCTGTACCTGTCTGATTTATTACAAAGAATATACAACAGAAGTTAAGTAAAGAAATAAATAGCCATTTTCTCTAAATCAGGGGTGTCAAACTCAATTTCATTGAGGGCCGCATCAGCATTGTGGTTGCCCTCAGGGGGCCGGGTGGGTATGGCCAGGGTGGGCGTGGCCTACTGGGTGGGCATGGCTAGAGTGCGTATGGCCTACTGGGTGGGCTTGGCCAGCTCTACATCGTTCGCATCAAGGGTGCCTATGGGGGCCCAGGCAGGAGTGGGACAGATCTGAGGGTCTCTGGGCCAGGGCCAAGGCAGTGGGGGCCGTTCCCTCACTGTTTCCAGGATGGCTTCGCGGGCCAGATGAAACCACTTCGTGGGCCGGATCCGGCCCCCGGGCCTTGTGTTTGACATGTCTGCTCTAAATGAACTACATCCTACCAGCACTTCTGAAAATTAATTGACATTGAGCAAAGGAAGTGTTCTGAGTTTGAGTTTTGCATGGCTGTAATTCAGAAGAGGAATTATTGCTATGTGCTATAAAAAAGGGCATTGCGAGAAGACATGTGGAATTGTTTCAAATGACACAGACAGGGTTATGCTTACATGGGACTTTCTGACATTTTCTCCAAGGGAGGCAAAAATTGTAACAGGCAAGGTTAAGGGCTCTCCTTCGAGATGGGCAAAGGATGTTGGCTAGTATTTTATCAGAGCCAGTGGTAAAGGCATCAAGGCACCAAGACAAAGCTAGTGGTAAAGGCACCAAGCTAAAAACAAGGAGACTGAATTCTAGTCCCACTTTACCCATGAAAGCCTGCTGGGTAACCTCGGGCCAGTCATTCTGTCTCAGCTCAACCCCCTCACAAGGTTGTCGTTGCATGCAAAATAGAAGTAAGGTGGATAATTCACTGTCTTGAATTATTTGTAAAAATAATAAAGGTGGGAAATACATACATGCATGCATACATACATACATACATACAGTCTCCCAGACACTCATGGTTACCAAGTAAAGATTTTGAGCAAATCCTCTTGAATGTTTCATATTCAACCAGGCTTTTTCTGGTCCAAAGGAGATCAAATTGTAAACTGAAGAACCATAATAACTAGACCAGCTAGGATCCCTTCCACATGGATAAGAATTCATCCGAGAGGAAGTAGGCCATTGTATTACTAGGAAAAAGTAATTTCATCGTATAATTCTCCAACAGAGAGACCTCCCCTGCCTTAATAGGTAGCACTTAATGGCTATCCAAGGGCCAGACATCTGAATAATACCTGCCTAAAAAAGGGCTCAAAGATGTTAGACAAAGTAATGTATGTTAGAAGCAATATTTTTTAACATTAACTAGAAGTAAAAAAATTCCGTGTACAGATGTCTACTTTCAGCCTCACAGTTACTGTAAAATTAATGTAATAGCAAATGTGAGTTCTGGTGATTTCATAAACACATTTCTGTAGTTATTTGTGAATGTAAAATCATATGGCAAAGTAAGAATCAGCACTATGACTGAGTTGGGCACAAGAGCTACCATTTTTCCGGAATGTCAGTAGCAGAATTGTAGAAGATGTCTTATGCTGCCATTTTACAAAGACTTCCTTGCAGTAAAGGCCAGTCAGTAAGACAAGATGTCTTACTTGTTTCCTTTGTTTATATAATAAATTCTTTGGCTCTCATAATGATCATAAAACTACAGCCACCTTTGTGGAAACAGATGTAAACCCTACAGATAAGTCACTATGATAAGTTAACTTTCTAAAGAAAACATACATTATAATTTATTTTGCTTTATTTAATTTAAAAAAAATCTAAGGAATTGTAATACCATTTAAATACACAGATTTACAAATAGGTCCAAAACAGGACTAAAATATTCTTTGAATATTGTGCTTTCATAGATACATAAGAAAATTAGCATATAAAAATATTTTGTACAGGAATACACTCTTAATGTATGGATAAAAATACACATTTAATGCATTTCATCTTTATATCATTCAAAATGCATAGGAAGGGATACAAGGACAATTTTAAAGCCTTATTAAAAGTCTTCATTAAAAACCTAATTGAAGCCACATGGAGCTTCTGCCATTATGAGAATATTGCATATAAAACCCCTATTTTCCACACATCCATCAGTATTTCTCTTTTTGTTTTTTTTATGGCACATTATTTAGGTTATGGCAGCAATGGTATGGAATATTGCATACTTTGAGAAGAGAGAATGGCTACAGCTAGAGACAGCCCAATAAGACTCATGCACATCTTGATAAGAAAATCACTGGAGATAGCAGTGCTGTGAAATAGCAAAAAAAGATATATATGCTCACAGCTAGAAACCTCCTTGGATCAGCACTCATCTAACAGGTGTTTCCAATCTTGACCAAAACATGGCATCTCAATATGGATCAAAACAGTAGAAAATGACAACAAAATTAAAACTATTAGAAAGGAAGAGAGAAGCCAGGTTTCCCATTCAATGAAGTAAACTCCCAAGTAAAGGTCAACTGAAATAGTCACAATAAAGTGGGGTTCCATAACCCACTAGCATAGGCAATGACTGGCCAGATAGAAAACACAAATCCTGGCATTTTCCCCTTTTGAAATGAAGAAATCACGGCCTCTTTTGAAATTGTTAACTGTAGGCAGATAATTAAAAGAATGTGAGAATCACACATGACAGCACTACAAGAGGATTTGACTCAGGAGGCTGATGCAAGGTCCTGGTTTACAAAGGCATGCTCACAAGTCATAGAAGAAAAGGTGATTATTGAAAAACATGGGAATGCTGCTACTGATAGGTTACAACAAAGTGTCAAGCATCATCATGAAATTAAACAATTGTACACATTGCACTGGAGCAACCCACAGAGGATGTACTTGGAGGTACGATATCAATCTAGAGACACTGTCTCACGCTACAGAGTAACCAAGGTTCCTTCTACCACCACCATCACACACATCATTAGGGGGGGAGAAGACTTTGATGCAAGTGACTTATGTTCAGCTGCCCACTCATAATTGTGTACAAAAATGACATCTGGGAACAATTTGCGGGCTCTGTGCTCAAAAATAAATAGTGTGGTCCAAGAGATTTCATATTTCCCCATGCAATGCTATATAATAAGTGCTTTCAAGAAATGGTAGATGGAAAGTAAGAAACTCAGTAAGAAATTAAGCTGGACAATATTTTAAAGGTGAAACATATTTCTGTTACCACTCAAAGAATAAATTACGGGGGATTTTGAAGGTAAAAAGTATTTCTGATATCTCCCAAAGAATAAATTATGGGGAAGGTGTTTGTCAGAGCTTCATCTTCTTGACAAATAGGTTGTCTTTTAAATTAAATCCAAAAGTAAAATGTGCACTTAGTGTCAAAGGGATGTGTGACAGTGATCTGTGAGAGTGTGCAGGGGAACTGGAGAAGGGGCTCAAGGAGTGTTGTAAGGATGTTTTTCACAGAAAAAGGGGAATCCATTTTAAGATTAACTTAATTTGATTAAACAAAACAAAAACAGCACCATGTATCCAAGTCCTTCAAGGCCGGGAAAGATAAGATTGTGCTCTATTAGCCCATGCACTGGAAACACTCATATGATGAGTAAGGTTGTTCTCCTGTGGGTGAATTATTCTGGGTGTTGTTGTCAGCAACTGGCTCCATCCCTGACTACTTCACTCCATCTCAGCTTGAACCTTCAAAGCCAAGTTGTGTTGACTTCAAAATGTGATTGGTCGGGGGAAAGGAAACATCTCTTCACCGCAACTGACATTACACAGAATAAGCATAAGCACGAGTGCAAAAGAAAACAAATAAACGACAACCAAAATAAAAACTCTCACACATCACACAACAGACACCCATTAATTCCTTTGCTCCCACAGAACCTTGACGAAAGCAGACACCAAGCTTAGCTGTCCTTCAGAGTGTCTGTGCGCTTGTCTTCACCTCCCCTCCAAATGACGGCTGGTCTGGAAAGCTGCTTGGCTCCTGTAAGCAAGTATTGGCAATGAAAGCCAGGGGGTTTCGACTGATTACAAGGTCCAACTTATTTCCTGCCTCAGATATCAGAGGAACAGCCAGAGAGCAATCAAAGTCCCTTGTACGGATGCAGTTCACCTGAAAGAAGGGAAAATCCATGGTGAGATAAGAGGAAAAAGAAGGAAAATACGGAGAGATGAGGATAAAATGAAGCAGCTGCTTCTTTGCAAAATAACCTTGTGGGCAGTAAAGGTGGCCTGCTATGGACACGTAGTCTTCCATTTAGGACCACAATTGGGACAGGAATTTCCATCGCTAAGCAAGGTGGTTGTTAAGTGAGTTACACTTAATTTTACAACCTTTTTTTGCCACAGTCATTAAACAAATCACTATTATTGTTAAGTCAATCATATGGTGCTTAAGAAAAACTGATTTCCCCGGTTGACTTTACTTGTCGGAAGTTATCTGGGAAGGTCACAAATGATCATGTGACCCTGGGGACATTGTAACCATTGTAAATGCATGTTGGTTGCCAAGTCCCCAAAATTTAATCACATGACCATGGGGATACTGCAACGGTCATAAGTACAAGGGCTGGTTGTAAGTCACTTTTTTTCTGCTCTGTCAATAGCTTTAAACCAGGGGTCTTCAAACTCAGACCTTTTATGACTCATGGACTTCAACTCCCAGAATTCCTCAGCCAATGTGTCTGGCTGAGGAATTCTGGGAGTTGAAGTCCATGAGTCATAAAAGGGCCGAGTTTGAAGACCCCTGCTTTAAATGGTTGCTAAATAAATGGTGCTACCCAGCCCAAGCCAAATCATGCTCTGCTGTATTTCAAAACTGAAGGAAAATATCTATTTCCTTGGGGGGGCGGGGAAGTGTATAAGGATATGAAATGTTGTATTCTGGTATTCCCCTTAACCTCCAGACAAGAATTTCAGAGCCAAATGGGAATCCTATCACATCCCTTATCAGGCAGGCTCACTCCCAAAATATACTGGCCACATTAGTTTTTCAGCTATGAAAAGCTGACCTGTAAACTTTTGTAACCCAAGAGAGAAGGGGACTGCTTAAATGTTGAGGATTTTGGAGTTTTTTTCCCCTTGGAGAGCTCTTTCTCCCTTTTACTTTCTGTATAACATGGCACAACCAAAGGGAATTCTGACATGAACAATATGGATGATCACCAATAGTGGTGGGAACACTTTTGCAGTACTACGGGAACAACCACCACAAACAGGTAACAGCAATAACTGGAGCACAAGAGCAGGAAAACCGTACCAAGTGCCTCTTTCGATATTTTAGGAGGAATGGCTGAGAAACAAATGTACTCATCCCAAACAAGCTGGCCTGCAGAAGGCCTTCCCTCTTCGGAATATCTAAGCAGGACTGGTCCATCATGCCAGAGGGTGGCCGCCCTTTATTAGGGCGGTGGAATCTTCTTGAGGGCGATGCTCTTCTAAAACAGGGCAGGCCTTTCAGGGCTATGGGATTGCAGCTAGTTATGTCGGGACATCACTGCAATGTGGTTGAGGTTGGATCTTTGGAGAGGGGTTCCAAAAGCGAATCTCCTTCTAAATCCAAAATTCTCTCTCAAAATGAATTTCAAGAGCAGGCCTGGAAATTTTGTCCCCCAGTGTGCATGTGCCTCGAGGGCAACTGTGTGGCCCGTGGGTTGTTGTACTCTCCTGCTTTAGCACTTCTGCATTTAGAGTAACTCCTGGGAGCTTTCTTATTTTCCACTTTGATTCCTGAACTGCTGTGTTTGATTGTATAAACAAAAGCGAAAAGAGTCTTGGGGAAAAAAATAAGTCTTGGGAGACTGAAAACCAGACTATCTTCAGAAAGAAGCAGGCATGGCCCTAGATTCAGGGGCAACAGTGGAAAAACTATGGATATAAGGATGGGCAGATAAGAGGGCAAAATGCATCTAACGGAAGGGGCTTTCCCTGTCGCTTATGTTTCTGAAAGGGAAATGATGGCATTTTTTTTCCTACTAAATGTTTCATAATAAACTGATTTCTAAGGAAAACAAGAGGTTAACAGAAGTGGCTTTTAAAGACTGAAGATCAATACACTTTCCCTGAGTACTGGACAAAAGGTTCCCTATCTTCCTAGTGACTAAATAATAATGGAAAATGTTTTTCCCCTGCAGGTAAAGAAAAGATGTCAGAGAAAGGAGAGAGGCTAACTGACAGAAAAAAAATGGCCTCCTTTATCTTCTCTAGCAAAGCTTTGAATCAGGATTGGACTAAATACAGGCAGCCCTTGATTTACCACAGTTCATTTAGTGACCAAAGTGACTTATGACTGTTTTTTACACTTATGACCGTTGCAGCATCCCCACTGTCATGTGATCAAAATTTAGATGCTTGGCAACTGGTTCATATTTATGACAGTTGCAGCATTCCAGGGTCATGTGATTTCCTTTGGCGACCTTCTGACAACCAAAGTCAATGGGGAAACCAGATTCCCTTAACAACCATGTTTCTACAGCCGTCGTAGAGCAGTGGTTGGAGTACATTATTGCAGGCTAATTCTGCTGACTGCCAGAAGTTCGAATCTCACCAGGCTCATGGTTGACTCAGCCTTCCATCCTTCTGAGGTCGGTAAAATGAGGACCCAGATTGTTGGGGTCGATATGCTGACTGGGCTGTATATAAGTCTATACGCTATTGCTATTGCTACTAAACTGCAACGGTTCACTTAAAAACTCTGGTGAGAAAGGTCATAAAATGGGGCAAAACTCAATTCACAATTTTCTCAGCAACATAAATTTTGGGGCTCAATTGTGGTCATAGGTTGAGGACTACCTGTAGCTCATTTCTGAGACAATCAAGAAATGTAGAAAAGAAAAATCAGTTGGCAAGTCCTTTTATATGCTTTCCCCTTCTTGCTGGTTTAAAAACAAATTCCTTCCTGTGGTAAATAATAAGGTTGGGAAAAGGTTTTCTTTGGGGCTGAGGCAGAGGGGAAAAGAAATTAGCTACAGTTATGACCCTGTTTTGCTTCTCCCTTCACCAGCTGTTTTTTAATTTCTTCTGTGCCCGAAGGGAAAGCCATCTGTCCTTCCAATCTTCCATCTCCCAGACAAATCACAGAGATTTGTTGTTTTGTAACATGAATTTTATTTTAATTGGAATGTTTTTTATTGCCTACTTCTATTTCAGTTTGCTTTTATTGTTGCTTGTTTATTTAATTGCTTTTATTGAAGATTGCTTGTTCTTTCTTTTTGTTTATTGCACTGGACTCCTTTGGGAGGAACGGTGGAAAAGAAGACAATGACTAACAAAAATAATTAAAAATAACTATGTGGCTTTTCCAATTATGATGACAGGGTGGTGGAGAAGGGACAGAATTATGGAGCAAAAGCTTAGCTGAATACTAGTGATTGTGTTTGTGATTGATTACCTGGAGGACTCTGTCATAAGGCTTGAGTCCACATTGGTCAGCTGGCCCACCTGGACGGATCATATTCACATAGACACCCTTTTCTAGCAAGCCATCAGAGACACTGAACCCAAAGTCTTCAGTCTCGGGATCCTTGTAAATTGTCATCTATAGGAAAAGGTAACTTTCATTGGAATGATGGTAAAAATGAACTTGGGTAGATAAGATAGAGATGCTGAAGAGGGAAAGTGACATTATAAAATATTCAACAACTTGGTTGTCCCAAAGGTATTTTTTCAAAAGCAATTGGACTTTGTTTTTCCTTGAAGACATTTCACTTCTCATCTAAGAAGCTTCTTCAGAACTGGAGAAGTTTTTTGGATGAGAAGCAAAACGTCTTCAAGGAAAAACAAAGTCCAGTTGCCTTTTGAAAAAAGCACTTTTGGGACAACCATGACCTGGATGACTGAGAGTCTCCATAGATATTTAACAACTTGGGTAACATGAGGTGTCCACAGTACTACTCTACCTTACTTTTCAGACCCAGAAGACTTGAATTCAAGTCTTACTCAGCCATTGCCATGGAACAATTTACTCTCTTTCAACCTGAATTAGTGAACCAGTTTGGTTAAAAAAAAATATTATCAAGGTTTGCTACTTTCTTTTCCTTGAAGAAAAAATTGGATTACAGGTAAATAAGGGCTGTAAATGTGTTGTATTGCAGGAGCATTTGTAATTTTTAATTGAATCATCCATAGAACTGTGCCCACGAACCCAGATAATACAACCTTTATCCTGCTCCAAAAGTGTAACACTGTTTTATTTAGAACAATCATGAAGCCAATAGAAACCATGATTTCTAGATGGATAGAAGACACTTATGTGGAGGAACTTCAGTCATCCACATGTTAATAAAAATAATAAAGGTACATAAACGTAATTAAGCTCCTATATTCACTAAGCTTGAGCATTTCCCAACTACTCAGTACTATCCTTGAAAGCTTCGCTAACTAGACATTCAACCACCCAACCCCATCTGTTTATTGCAGAGATTTCAAAACTGCATCATTCAGTTACACAAATCAGGGGCTACCACAAAGAAGAGGGAGTCAAGCTATTCTCCAAAGCACCTGAAAGCAAGACAAGAAGCAACGGATGGAAACTAGTCAAGGAGAGAAGCAACCTAGAACTAAGGAGAAACTTCCTGACAGTTAGAACAATTAACCAGTGGAACAACCTGCCTCCAGAAGTGGTGAATGCTCCAACACTGAAGGTTTTTAAGAAGAGACTGGACAGCCATTTGCCTGAAATGGTATAAGGTTTCCTGCCTGAGCAGGGGGTTGGACTAGATAACCTCCAAGGTCCCTTCCAACTTTATTATTATTATTATTATTATTATTATTATTATTATTATTATTATTATTATTATTATTATTCAGTCTGAAAGATACAAAGTCTGTGATTGGCTTTGATTAATTAAGAGTGGATAATCTTTGACTGTGTTATCACAAATTATCCTCAATATGTCCTGGACCAGGGGTGTCAAACTGCCGGCCTGTGGGCCGGAGCATCACAGAGAAACCGTACCCATCCCATTGCCGGCAATGGGAAAAAGTTCCGATACGTCGCACGACGTCACGTGACATCACGGGTTTGACATGTCTATCCTGGACCCTTCCTTATCCACTCACCTTTTAACATTCTTTAGATATTTATTTTTGTTAATGGGAGGTTATCAAATTTCAAAACAAGGTACTAGTATCATGATTATCCCTAAGAATTCCTTTGGTTCCATATGTGTTCATATTTATTCTTTTAAAAGAAGGAGGGTATTCACAACAACCCAGTGCATTTCAGTATTTGTGTTGTGCTTTTATATCAAAAGACAAATTGAGCTGGAAAAAAAGTAGAGGATACCTTTTGGGGGTGGGGGGAGAGAAGGAGAAAGATCAGAGTTGGAATAAAGAACTTCCTCACCAGTTTGTCTTATGTGAATGGCTGTGACTGATCTCTCCCAACACGAGAGGCATGTTAATGGTCAAGCTACTTTGTGACAAGTCTTTTGGCGTGTTCCAAATTCCAAATGTGCTCTTTGTTCCTAAAAACTGAAAAGTGGACAACCCTTTGGTGTCAAAATTGGTATCATTAGCCATCCTGTGTTCAGGGTTTGAGAAGGGGGAAGGAACCTTGATAAGATACCCTCAGATGATCTTTCTCTGTGCACTGGAACTGCCTGTCCTCTTCATATGGTCCATTGCTAACTGCCAAAATGTACCCCCCCCCTTCCCCAAAGATACATATTGGGAATTTTAACAAAAAAAACCTATTCATCCCAGAGCTAGAAAGAGAATTTGGCTATGGAAAAGGTAAAGAAGCAATCAGAAATTTACAACCAATAAGGGCAATTATAAAGAGAGTTATTCAAGGTACTAGTAATGGTGTTTAAGGCCCTACATGGCAGGGGTCCGGAGTACCTTAGGGAACACCTGCTGCCGGCATCAACTTCCCTTCGCCCTGTACGTTCCCACAGAGAGGGTCTCCTCAGGGTGCCACCGATCAGAGAATGTCGATTGGTGGCCCCCAGGGGGAGATCCTTCTCTGTGGGCGCCCCGGAGCTATGGAATCAGTTACCGGTTGAGCTCCGGATGGCGCCCGATCTTCGCTCCTTTCGTCGCGATCTAAAAACATTCTTATTCGAACAAGCTGGCCTGGCCTGATGGGGGATTGGTGGGGTTTTTTATTGTTGTTTTTTATTGTTGTTTTAATATTGTATTTACTGTTTTTAGTGGGCATATATTTAATCCTTTTTTAACTTTTGCAACTTTGTATTTTTTTTATTCTTGCCCTGTTCACCGCCCTGAGTCCTTCGGGAGAAGGGCGGTATATAAATATTATTAAATAAATAAATAAATATTAGTTACACTTTTATTAGTTACACTACATTTGGGTTAACTCTATGGTGCTCGCTGGAGATGAGGAAAGGCTTAGGTGAGATGAAAAAGAAGGCATGAAAGGAGACAGATTTCTAATTAGGGAGGTGAAAGAGAATGAAAAGTGCACATCACCTTGGGCCAAAGAGGCAGGAGAAAGCTGTTTGACGGTCAGACAGGAAAACAGAACGAGAGAAGGAAGTAAGCTTAAAAAAATGCTATTGTTTTCAAAACCTGACTATAGGTTGAATTAGGGTGAAGGATATTTTGTAACAGGGATGTAGAGGGTTGTTTTTTGGATTGGAATGCCAGCGTTGGACAAGTTAATGATCAATACTCACTGAGTGAAATCACTTGGGTTTTAGCCAACATGCTGCAACTTATCTATGAAAAGACTGGAAAAAGGTTATGACAGAGTGGATATTTGATGGCCAGTTGAGGCGATAAAAGTTCCTTTACCTGCCTCTTCTCTCCTTCCAACCCTCTTATAAGGCACTAAGCTTGGCGGAAGCAATGAAACCACCTTGCTGAACAAGGGATGTATATTTTGAGAACTGCCTGGTTGAAGGAACTCTCAGGGCAGAAAATGAAAATATAACTAGCTACTAATTATGTAAAGTGGGGTTTTTTTTAAAAAAAAGGAAAAATAATGTTGTTCAAAAGAGTTATGATTTTATTTTCTCCATAAGGGCATTTAGTACAAAAAAATGTAGAATTTATATTATTAATGAAAACAGCATATATCTATATTGCAATCAGATATGCTATGGGAGCCTTAAATATTACAGCCTTAAAGTTGCTATTCTTTCATTTAGTGAATAGTTGTGTTTCTCTTAAATCAGGCATATATTCCAAAAGTCTTCAATTAAAATTCATTTCAGGAAGGCAGGGGAAAGAATTCTTTTAGAGGTCAGAGGCTTTAGATGGCAACAGTTTTGCAGAGCATTTGCAAAAGTAATCCATTACATTTTTATTAGCAAACTAGCTAAGTTGGGTTAGGTGGTCAGTTGGCTTTTAAATATATGACAATTAAGTTGACACTTGGTTCGAAATTCATTAAGTGTTCCTCATAAAATTGATGTCATATGGGATTCAGTCCTAGGCCTTGTACTATACCAGGGAGGCAGGGAGGTGTGAATATGTATATATGTATTTTATTTTATTTTATTTTTCTGAATGGATTGTTGAAGAGATAGAAGGGCTCCTTAAGGAACGCTTGTTATCAAATTATCAAATGACACCAAACTGGTAGGATAGCTAATATCTTAGTAGATAAGAAAAAGAACTTAAGAGCAATCCTGATCCTACAGAAGAGGCTAAAATTAACAGAATGAAATTCAATAGAGAAAAATGCAACATTCTTTAAAGAGAAATCAAATGCATTGATATCAGGATGGAGAATATCTAGCTTGAAAACAGCACATAAAAATACTGGAATAATGGTTGATTGAAAATGGAACAAATAGCAGCAGTGTAATGTAGCTGACAAAAAGAGAAATTCAATTTTAAACGTTATAGAAATTCAATTTCCAAATTGCGAGAATTGCTCCACTTTATCCTCCTTTAATCCAATCTCACCTCCAACAATGTCTTCTCCTGGGCACAGCATTTAAGGACTCAGAGAAACTGGTAGTTTATAGAAGGACAATGAAGATCATCAGTGGGCTAAAAATAACATACTTTGAAGAAAGAATGAAGGAATTGGGAATGTTTAGCCCATGAGGAGGGATATGATAGTATTATTTAAATATCTGAATGAAGGACATACCTAGTTGAGACTTGGATAATGGATCCAAGCTATAGGAAGATAATTTCTAACAGAATATTAGGGGAAAAACTTGCTAAAAATAGTAACAATTTGATGGTAGAATTAAATATCCAGTAGCCTCTTATTCATTGAATGTTTATAAGTGGAGATTGATTAGCTTCTTGTTGTGGATGCCTTGAGCTGAGCAAGAAGCTTTGACTTAAGGACTAGCTACCGTTTTAACTTGAACCTAAACAAAATGCCAGGATTAGCCTCCACATTTACTGTAAATAAAACCACCCATATTTTATTGAATTTCTTAATTTCTCAATACAAATCATGGCTTCTGCTGGGTTTTTACCCCTGTGAAAAACAATTGGAGAACTAAGAGGTCTGTAAAGACAGTATAAAGCAGATTTCACATCTTAGAAGGCCCACTGAGACATATTCATTGAGGTAGTAAAATAAAAGCAAAGATGGGGGAATTAGGATTGCTTTCTAATAACTGTCCATAATAATAAGAGACCACAAGCATGGCTAGTTTTAGTTTTAACAAGTAAAATAAAAAAGCAAATAGGAATCATCCAGGTTGCCTCAGCTTGCTCTCAAATGAACCCTTGACTATGTAAATAAAGCGCTTGATTTTTAACTAAATCTTGAAGTAGTTCCAGTAACCAAAAGTCTTGTGGGAAAGGCCGGCGCCAGAGTAAATATTCCCATGCAAGAGGTTAATGGTTTACGTGTCATTAGATATCTCTGATAACCACAGAATTTGTATTTTGAGCCTCCAGTTTTTCAGAATGATAAACACAAGAAAAGGAAAACATCATTGTGGGTCCAGTACAGACGTCCTCACCCAGTCTCTGGCTGCCACCAATAAAATGCTATTTGGACAATTATGAAAAATATGGTAATTCTCTTCTTAAGCCAGGCATGTGGGGAACTCCATTCTTCTAATACTAGTGGCACATAAAAGCTGCTTCTCTTGTCATTGGAGACTGCTTTTTACCTGGTCAATAGTGACTTTCCATGGTTTTATACAGCTTCTCTGGAGATGAAGGGGCTAACCTTAGCACGTCTCATTGAGCTGTTATCTAAGTCAGCATTGTTCTAAGGAATTGGGAGGAAAAGCTGAATCCTCACAGGAGAGATACTTGATGCTATGGGTTCAATGGAATACTCCACTTCCTACTACCCTGTTTTCCTGAAAGTAAGGCCTACCCTGAAAATAAGCCATAGCTTGATTTTGGGGAGTGGGCCTAATATAAACCCTACCCCAAAAATAACCCTAGTTTTGGGGTGGGGCACACACCTAAAAATCAAGCTAGGGTGGTGGTGGGGTATGTGGGTCTGCCCCACGCTCCTCATACCCACTTAGCTTTACAGCTAGGCCTCTCCTCGCCGGCCCACTTCTTCTGAGGCATCTTCTGCAGCCAGGCCTGCATTTCGCCATCAGAGGCCATTCCAAGAAGGACACTGGAGCCAAGAATCGAGCTATGGATTCAATCCATAGCTCGGTTCTGCAAGAGATTTGCATCTGAGGACTGAGCTATGGACTGAATCCATAGCTCGGTACTTGTCTGCAGAGGCCTTCCGGAAAAGCTTGACTGCAAAATGCAGGCTGGAATGCAGCTGCACCATGAAGCTGCTCCTTCAGCCCAAGAAGAAGTGAGCCGGCTGGGTGGGGCTGCCAGTGCCGGAGGGGAGTAAGACATCCCCCAAAAGTAAGACCTTGTGACTCTTTTGGAGGCAAAAAATAAATAAAATAAAATAAGACCCATTCTTATTTTGGGGTAAACACGGGTATTTGGTCCTCAAACACCGTGAAGCAGTCAGGGAAGCAACCACTGTATTTTCTTTAATTTTTTTTTAAAAAAAAATAAAATAAAATACAAGGGTCATGAGAGATTATCCCACAGATGCCAAAGTTACTATGAAACCACTATTCAGCATGCACATGTGCAAGACACACACCTTATGCAGCTCAAGAGGAGTCGGAGACATGATTTCTTGAATCTCATCCTTTATCGTCTTTATCTCCAAATCCTTGTCATTCTTAGTAGGGGTCACATTGTTGTTGCTCTGCACTTCACCTGAGCTCTTGGGGTTGCTTTTCCTTGCTGGGCTCAGTCCTGACTGGTTCACAGAGTTCCTGGGCAATTTGCCCCCATCAAGGCTCAGATTATGTACACTGCCAGCCATGATGGATGCCTATAGGAAACAAAAGCAAACAAAGAAAAACAATAGAATGGGATCAGCCATAAAGGAAGACTTCAGAATTCATAGGTTGATATGAAATGAAAATCTCCAGCACTGCAGATATTAAATTCTGCCTTTCTCCAACAAATATCCAGATCTCTCCTAAGGTAATCTCATATTTTGCCAACTTTTACATATACCTAGCATTCTCTCCTTCAAAAGAGAGCTAAGAAAACACTGGCAAACAAGGACATTCTGAGACATTGTAAGACACTTCCGATGTATTTGCTACTGAATGGCAATTTCTGTGTCAGCTTTGTCATGTATCCACTGGCTTCTGTGACTATGTTAAATGTCCACTGGGACACACAGCCCAATGTGTGTCACAGTATGTGAAGAGACACCGTGTTGCAGTGTTCCACGTCATGTCGCCTTGAATGCAAAGTAGCTGCCCTTGTCCTTAGAAGGAATTTGATTGTTCCAAAGAAATCACGAGTCATCTTTTAAGTTAAGTTTAAGAAAAAGGATAGCAAACCCAGATTTTACCTGGGCAATGTTATGAAAGGCATGTCAAGCAGCTCGACTACAGCCTTATAAAAGGTTATTCTGAATTTTGGAGAGCATAGTGTTCTAAAACCTGTCTGTAAGTTTATTGCTTTCTTTATATCTGTGGTCCTCAATGTGTGATTTGTGGACCTCTGGTGAGTCCACCTGGTGCTCTGATCTCCAGCTTCCCCTGTAATCAGCTCCAGTCAACTGGCCAGCAGTCTGCTTGTTGCCTAAGTCTTACCCACATTCTATTATTATTATTATTATAAAACTTTTATTCATAAAACATGAAACTCAGTCAACTGAACACTCAAATTGACTGGCACTAATGGTTGACATGGGTTGCTGCCAGCATCCTAGGTATCCTCCAGATATCTCCTTAAAATGTAAGATGTTCCGAGTAGCGCAGGTTTTTGTAGTTTTGCTGGAGTTATTGCAGGAAGCTGCAATTTCTTGATGTATTTTGCAAAGTTTTTCAATTATTATTGAATAATTTTTCAATTATTATTCTATTATTATTATTATAGAATCAAAGGAAAGTCATAGTGAACTCTGTGTCACTGTGAGGAAGACAAGAACTGCTTAGCAATAACAGAAAACCAGTTATTCTAAGGCCAACGAGTAACAGGAAGTAGTTTAGATGCATACACGTCCAAAAATAACTGAACTGCAAATTCAATTGAAAAAAGGAAGCATGTACTCAGAGACAATGCTTATGAATAATGTATGAAATACTGAAGGAAATAACAACAAGGAGAATGGAGTCAAGGAGTTCACCACAAGATTTCTGATCCAGCCTGTCTACCGGCTGCTACACTATCTTCCTTGACTTCACATCAAAGTCTGGCCAGTCTTGCTATGGGATGGTATGTATGTTTCTGTGCATGAGGGAGCAAGTGGGAAATGATTATTAAAACTGCAGAAATAAACCAAATATTTTTGTTGCTTATTTCTTGCATTTCATATCTACTGTTGTGCCCTAAACTTTGTGGCATTGGTCCCTAGATGCAACTGTCCCTATATCTTGATGTGGAAAGAAAGAATGCTTAGCATAGTCTCCTGGAATTCTCTGCTATTGCCAGCTCCTTGGATGCCATGAAAGTCTCCAGGGCAACCCTTCTCAATTTCCATTAAGAGATTTCTCTCTGTGGCGCTCACAGATCGGTGGCAGACACCCTATGGGGCACTTTACATGGAGTCCTTGAAATGGTATCACTTAAAAGAAGGGTAGGAAACTGCAATATTGCCAATCTGCCTGCTTTTTACAAAGTGATAGATTAGTGATGGTGTCTGCTCTTTCTAGTTTACACAAACATTTTTTAAAATGTTTGTAGGGTTTTTTTTGTTCTTGTCACTTATCATGGTGGATTGCAGTTAGTCATTTGCAAAAAAGGAATGCTTTTGAAAACCGGTTCACTGAAGTGTTTGAATGATCATAAATATAGCATCGTGAGTACTAAAATACAGGAAACTGACAATGCGAATGAATCTTCAGAGCCATTACAAATGTTAAGTCCACCTTGAGTTAAATATAACTGTGATCTCACACAAGCAAGCCAAAACCAAATGTATAAATAGAAAATGCAGTGATGATCATCCCATACGGCCATTTTATTGGGCTGGAGGGCATTTGCCCCTTTTCTTCTGTGTCCTGTTATTATATGGCAAGTAATAAAGTAAACATAAAGTAAATCAGTGGGCAAATCAACACTTGGAGGGAGGTTGTTGTTGTTGTTGTGTTTTGTTTGATAAAATTTAGCTTTAAGAAAACCCTTAAAAATAGAGGGGATGGGAATACGTACCCAAAGACACCCACAAGGCACCCATAATCATTATTTCATTTAGTTAGAAAGGTGTCATACTCCAACAACTCCCATGTTCTTCAAGCCAAAAAACATTGGGAAGGAGTGATGGTTTAACTGGCTGGTCCCTGCATTTCCTGAACATCCATTTAGTTGGTCCGTGATGACAGAAAGTGTGAGAAGGACTACTTTGCACTCAGAAACCAAGCGTACCCTACAAGTTACGCGAGACCTTAATTTGAAGGGAAACACTAATTGTTTGGGCCACTATGCAGAGTACAGGGAGTCCTCGACTTATGACCAGAATTGAACCCCAAAATTTCTGTTGCTAAGTGAATTTTGCCCCATTTTACAACCTGGCTTGCCATAGTTATCAAGTGAATCTCTGCAATTGTTACGTTAGTAACACAGTTGTAAATGAATCTGGCTTCCCCATTGACTTTGCTTGTCAGAAGGTCGCAGAAGGTGATCATGTGACCCTGGGACACTGCAACCATCATAAATATGAGTCAGTCGCCAAGCGCCTGAATTTTGATCATGTGACCCTGGGGAAGTCACTTTTTTCCAGTGCTGCTGTAATTTTGAATGGTCACTAAGTGAACTGTTGTAAATTGAGGACTACTGTACCTGTAAAGATAAACCAAGTTGTTGTCCCTAGCTGTGCTCTCTGCTCTCTACACCATGGGTTGAGACACACGCACAAGCACAAAGGGGAAAACGCGGTAGGCACAGCAGTGCTGCTAGGCATGCCCGCTTTCGAACAGTCATTACCTCAATCTCCCTCAAAAGTTCAGATTGGCCGCATGTTTCCAAGTCCTCCAAAGCTTCTCCAAAAACGCGCCAAAAATTATCCTCATGTGGCATCTCAAGGCCATTTTGTCGGATGGGATATCTGTTGTAACGTAGGAACCAAAGATTGTCAGCACTCTTCTGGAGCAGGAGGGAAGCTTCAAGGCTACAGCAAGTGGCTCGCCAGTAAAAGCAGAGACTTGGCAGAGTCTTCATATACAAAAGCAAACAACATGAATTTTTCAGGCAAGAAAGAGTCCAAACACAGAACCTCCATGCACTTTCACTAACAGGGCAAAAGTCCTTCAAAAGGAAGAATTAAACTGGCGTAGCAATGTCAAGTTCAAGAGGGTAAATTAAGAAGTGCCTGTAGGAAGATTGTAGGTTTAGGAAGACGTGTGTGTGTTTGTTTGTTTTTTGGTGAAATAGAGAAGTAAAAGAAAAAAAAAGATGCATGATGGGTAAACCAGGAGCCTCAGAGACTGTTAGTACAAAGGCGGATGGGACAAAATTCAGATCTGAGACACAGAACACCTGAGAAAAGAGAGAAAAAACACAGAGGGTAACGGACATGGTGAGAAAATGGTAAATACATCAGGTTTCGAGGGGAGCATATAATGTAAAAAAGATGTATATAGAAATGATTTTTCCCTTGATTAGGCAAGCAATTAAAATACAGGTACAACCACAACTGAGCCCAAAGTTTCTGTTCCTAAATGAGACAGCTGTTAAGTGAAGTTTGCCCCATTTTACGACCTCTCTTGCCACACCGAATCACTGAAGTTGTTTAGGTAGTCACGGGGCTGTTAAGTGAATCTGGTTTCCCCACTGACTTTGCTTTTCAGAAGATCGCAAAAAAAAGGGATCACGCGACCTGGGACAATGCAACCCTCGTAAATGTGAGCCAGTTGCCAAAACGTTTCAATTTTCTTCACATGATCGTGGGGATGCTGCAATGTCATAGGTGTGAAAAATGGTCATGTCACTTTTTCCAGTGCCGCTCAGACTTCATACGGTCACTAAATGAACTTATTGTAAGTCGAGGACTACCTGTAATTAGCACGACTTCATACAGAAGACTGAGCCAAGCCAGTGTATCAAAAACAACATAGGTTTCATTTCTTACCTTCATTGTTCAGGATTTTTATTTCCAACAGTTTACAACTCAAAACTATGGTGAAAAGCATATTCTGGTAGAGCAGAAAGAGTTATGCTTATTGTTAGCCATCCCTCTTCAAAAACGATGGCTAAATCCAGGGCTTTTTTTCTCATTGAACGCTCAGAACGGAGTTCCAGCACCTTTTTTGGATGGAACCTTGTAGGATAGGCAAGGTGGGTTGTATAACATGTGTGAGTTCCGGCACCATTTTCTTTTACAAAAAAAGCGCTGGCTAAATCAGCAACCCCAGTCCAATCATCTGATGTAACTTTCCCATGTGCATTCTCACTGGTGTTTGGGCTGCAGCTCCCAAAATTCCTAGCCATCATGCTCAATGGGTGGTTGGGCAATTCTGGGAGCTGTAGTTCACAAAACCAGTTGACACCAGGGTGAAGGAGGCAGCTTAAATAAATAAATAAATGGGGAAGACCCAACTAGGATATAGAATAACCAAGAAGGGCTAAGAACTGCCGTGTTTTCGTGAAAGTAAGCTACTCCGAAAATAAGCCCTAGCTTGATTTATGGGGGTGGGCCTAATATAAATCCTACCCCAAAAATAAGCCCTAGTTTGGGGGCAAGGCACACACCTAAAAATCTAGCTAGGATGGGGGTGGGGGGGTGGATCTACCCCACGTACCCCATACCCACTTACCTTGTAGCCAGGCCTCTCCTCGCCAGCCCACTTCTTCTGCGGTGTCTTCTGCAGCCAGGCCTGCATTTCCAGAAGGCCTGTGCAGCCGAGAACCGAGCTATGGATTCAATCCATAGCTCGGTTCTGCAAGACCTCTGCAGCAGAGGACTGAGCTATGGATTGAATCCATAGCTCGGTCCTCGGCTGCAGAGGCCTTCCGCAAAGGCCTGACTGCAAAATGCAGGCTGGAATGCAGCTGCTAAGCTTGTAAGCCGCCCTGAGTCTTCGGAGAAGGGCGGGATATAAATGGAATTAAAATAAATAAATAAATAAAAAAGTGCTCCTTCGGCCCCAGAAGAAGTGGACTGGCTGTCAGTACCTAAGGTGAGTAAGAAATCCCCCCAAAATAAGACCTGATGCCTCTTTTGGAGGCAAAATAATTATAATGATAAGACCCGGCCTTATTTTCGGGGGAACATGGTACCAAGGGCAAACAGCCCCACGGTTAGGCTAAAATGTGTTTTAAGATACTCTGTTCTGTTGGGGACAATGCTACTCCCAATATGTAAAAGAGCTACAGTAATTCCTCTCAGATTCAGTTACACTGTAATGTAGCAAAATATACAGCTGAAACAGGGCAAACAAACAGAACCAGACTTAATTCTTGAGGACTGAAAATTAAGTGGCAGAGGTTTTTTCCTTTGAGAAAGAAGGAAGATCCAGCTATTCCCAAATTGTATTGCAACATTTTACATTTTACTCTCTTCTTTCTAAGAGTTAAGAGGCTGCCATTTCCTCTCAAGTAGAAAGAAAGAAGAAAAAGAAGAAGATAGTCTTACATTTAGGAGGAATGGTGCCAAAGGAAGCAGAATCTTTTTTGCAACCCTGACATGAGATGAACTGGACTTCGGTCCCAGGAAAAGAAAGGTTAAACAAACATTTTTTGCTTTAGTCAGTTTTCTAAGTCAGAAAACCAGACAACAAGCAATGGTATTTTTCCTCCAAGAAACCCCACACCAGGTTTAGGTGTCCCTTCTTAGATTTGAAAGGGAAAACAGGAATTACAAATGAACTAAAGTCATGAAATGGTTTTGGAAATCCATGCCAAGGGAATGATTATCATTTTAATGGTTTAACACTACAAAGAACTGTGACACAAATAGACAGAATGCTGAACTGAGATTTTTTTTAAAAAAATTATGCCACTGCCTTCTGTTGTTCTTGTAACAGCCTCATCTCAATCCCTTCCTCCCATCACCCTCCAATCCTTAATTATGGAGTTCTTTTGTCTCAGACTGCCTTTTTTTCATGTCCATCCACCGTGGAAGTCACTGTTGGCATTTCAAAATTCCACCTCAAAGATTTATGATCCAAACAATTTGAGGCCCCTTGGCTGAAGACCATTCTCAGATGGAGTATGCCTGAGGTATCAAACAAAACCAATTCTGTCTCCTTGGCAGGTTCAAGCAATTGAACCAAGAAAACTTGAAAATTGGATAAGAATAAAACTGGGTAGCATAGATTAAACTCGATTCTAGAAGTCTCTCTGCTGTTGTAAATAGCACTGCAGTTGACAGGGATGACTAGAAGCTTGCTTTCAGCACCGGGAAATTGCTTTGCATGTTCGGTTCTAAGGGTATTACATTTTCCTTACGCAAACAAACAAGCAGGAAATAGATAACTTTAGACATATAACCATGCATTAATTTTCACACTGGGCTAAGGACATGGTCAGAAAAGCTAAGGATGGGGTCATGACAATGTGATCAAGGCTCCATCCATTTTTTTTCTTGTGTGACACACAAAAAAAACACACCAGGTGGAGCTTAATCCCATTGTTGTGGCTGCCATCTTGACTTTTTCAACCATACCTGGCGGACACCCTTGCAGCTGGCCATTAGAATCTTGCTGCTCCAAGATCAGATGTAGAACACTGAATAACAGAGTATCATTATCAAAGCAATATGCCAGAAAGGCAACTGGAACATTGAAAGGAGGCCAAATGTTGACTTCAGAACATCAAGTGCATGTTATTCCACACAAACAGGAGTGAAGACAAGAGGGAGGCAAATGACAAAAGCAGCATTTGTCTCCTTTGGACATGCATTATTACACTGCATGCACATATGAAAAAAACCAAGCTTGCATCATGAAGATAGGATGCTGCTTTCATCATTTTGCCAAAACGAATGGATTCTGAGGATGCTTCTGCTGCTATACCACTTGCAATCTCCATTATGTTCACAAAACACAAGTGCAAGCTTAGTTCTGTATGATATACAGTATTCCATTTTCAGTAAACTAGAAGTAGATCCAAACACTTTAAAGATAAATTCACAGTACTGCTGATTATTATATTGTGGAGGTAGAAACATTCAAATTGATAGAAATCCATGAATGTAAGAATGTGATGAAATTCTGATTGGCATGAACAATAGAGGTCCTATTTGGAAGGCATTATTCAGCTTCTTATAGTAATCGTTGAACTGCTTTACCCACAGGGATCATTAGATGTCACCTTTGGCGGGGGGGGGGGGAATGACTTTGCATATCATTGTATATTTGAAAAAAGCCAATCCAGCTGGTATGCAAATGTATTAATAAAAATCTGTTGGTGGCCCTAACAGTGTATGTCTTCCAGGGCATATAGTATATGGAGGTTCTTGAAAGTAGAATGCAGTCATTCCCTTGGAAGCAAATTTCCATCATTTCATGAGAATTACTGGATTTTGAATTGTTAATTCCTTCTCACTTAATTCATGCATTTCTGAAACTCTGCACCCTGAAATGTATGGGCATTGCAAAGCACAAATATGATTAATGTTTGATTAAGACAAGGATGTTTCATCCTCCTGCACAAATGCCATGTACACATTTCACTGATGTTTCCTATCAACTTTTAAGTCAGCGAAGCCGCTGCTTTGAAATGCTTTAATAATCATTGACAATGAGAATTGGAGTTTGGGGGGGGGGGGGGAAAGAGGCTCGTTTAAAGCCTATTCCACTGCAGTGAATCATTTAAATTATACTTAAAACAAGCATGCCTGAATGTTTGATTCTTGCAATTGATAGCAATATGCATTCATTTCTCCCCTGTCCTTCCCCCAAAGAGCCGGACATACCTGCTCGGCTTCTCCCAGTCTTCCTCATTGAAACTGCCCTGTGTAAAAGGATAGCTCTTCCTGGGGTCTCCAGGGGGGGTGCTGCTTTGCTGCCTGCTGGATCTCCATTCATGGGGATGAAGCGCAATGCCCATAGCCTGAGGCAAGTAGGTACCTACTGGATTTGGGGAAGCGGGGAAGATAACAAGAAGAGGAAGGAGATTATTTGGTTGCTATTGCTGAGAAGTGTATACTGGATGACAAGTACATTGGTGTGTTTTCATTCATGGAACTGCTTCTTGTCAGCAAAACTGGGAATGAAGTGTGGGACTGATCTGGACAGTACAAAAAGCTCCTCTTGTCTCTTAAAGAAATGTTAGATATGCTGGATAGCTTTGAAAGCGAAGAAATGTTCCAGCCAAGTCACACTGGACTTTCTCCAGTGAAGCATCTGGAGGAAGAGTCTACTAGTAATAATATCAATAATCTCAAAGTGATTAAAATCCTGCTTTGCTAGTCAACCGACTTCCTGTACCAATTACAATTGTTGACCTTGCTGTAATCTTATATTGCCTTAAAAGCTTTCAATAACGGGATGGGAATCTGATCCTTTTGCCACTAGCCGTACTAGTTGAGACTGTGGGTGGGTGGGGGAGTGGTCTACATCATACTGGCCTTAAAAAAGCTGTGCCTTTTTCTGAGTTCATGTGATAGTCACCCAGTGTCAAGAAAATAAGTGAAAGAAGGAAGCATTAATGCCCACTTTAAAATAATGTCCATCCCTCGGTTCAGTAATTCATCCAAGATTGTTCTAAAGGATCAGAAAGTGATGGGAGGGTGGGAGAGGATGAAATAACTAGCTAGTTAAGCAAACAATTTCCTGTTTGTTCAAAACTTAAGTGAACTGATTTATTTAAGTATTTATCATTGCTAAAGAATGGATTTGTTACTACCGGGAAGGTTTCAAGGAAACTTTCTCAAGATTGGAATCCAAAACTGGGGGAAAAAAATGTGCGGATTTGAATGAGTGGGAGACCAGAGACTCGAGATGATAATGAAAAAGCAGGGAAGGAAAGTAGAGGGAGCACAAAAGCAGAACGATGCAAGATGATGAGGAGGCAGAAAATGGCATTTTCAGGTGAGTTGGCTAGCAGGCTCCTCATTCTGCTACAACTTGAGAGCATTCAGAGGCATGCGTTTTCTTCCCCTGGTCTGTGTGCTGCCCATTTATTTGCTCATGCTACCCAATTTCCCCCTGAAAAAAATGTTAGAACGTTGTTGACAGAGGGGTCTGTGGAGAGGAGACTTAAAAAAAGACAAGATGGTCACCATCACTATGCAATCAAAGCTCTGCTCCTTTTTTATGCAATTACTCTAGCCACTCCTTTGCTCATTTCTGCCAGGATTTCAAGGCAACGAAATATGCTTCATATTCTTTTCCAACAGTATTTCCAAAAAAATAATTCTATGGCTGGGAATGAACTTTTAACCTTCAGTTTGGCATCACTATATCCCATGTCCTAACCACATCACATTGATCAGTTTTCTTTGGCAACTGGCTTGAAATGACTGGAGGAATGCCATCCAGAGCATTCCCAATATTTAGGATAGGGAGACTGCCAAAACCATTGTTCATTCCATATACCAACGTCTATAAACAAAGTGTATATCTTTGTAGAATCAATCATATCCATGAAAACAAGAGAAATTTATAAAATGTAATAATAGAAAGACCAGATTGAATTTAATATTGTTATTTTCATGCCTCACCACTAAATCCCCAATTGCGATAGTGAACAAAGAATTCTATATCCTAAAATTATTCTGACCTGGTCAAATAGAAAAAAAAAGAGAAAGAGAACATTTCTTATCTTCTTGTAAAAAAACAAAAACAAAAAAAAGAACATGCCAAATGTAGAATGCATTGTGTCATGTATTCATCATGCCTAGTATTAATATATGTTTATGTATGTATAACACATGTCTCTTGTTTTCATCATTCTCCCATCCTCCATCATTCCCATGTACCATGACGTTGTCATGCTAGCTGGAAACTACGGGAATTGTAGCCCAATGAAGCTGGAGAGGGCCAGGTACAGAAGACTAACCTTTGAAGGCATTCTAGTGAATGTTCTATTTGAACATTTGTAAAGTAAATATTATCTTTTGTTGAGCAACTTATTGAAATATATCCCATTGGCCAAGGCCATAAAAGAGAGTGTACACTACTGCACGTGCAATTTTGTGTGAGACCAGCATAAGCTCTTACTCTTGTATAAACCCTATAAGCTTAATATACTCCTTTCCAACATTACTGGGGCAAATGGTCACCATCGGTTAGAAATACAGGCACCTGATTTTGTATGGTGTTTTGATAATCTTTCTTTTAAGGTTTTAAGAGACCCACATCATAATAGTGTCAATGATAAGTACAGCAGGGATATAGTCAGTCCAGTCCTACAGACACATTGTTGTTTTTTTAAAGACCCTCAAAAATCCATAACATAGTTGTAGGATACAAATATAAGAAATGAATTACAATAAAAGGTGTGCACTGACTTACATATTCACACAAAGGAACAGGAAAGTCAACTTACCTTGGCTTCCATAGCCTGTGTCAATACCCGAACCATCCCAGGATTCCATAGCACTATCCACACTAGGGATTGTGGTGGAATACACCTCGGAGAGCTTGCTAGTTTTCTGAGAATCAGCCAAATCATCCTCAAGGTCACTAACCTCATTCATACTCCCAGATTGTTGAGGAAAAGTCCCTGGAATCCAAAGAAAGATGCACATATTAGTGATATTCGACAATTTGTTGGGTGTCTTATATACTGTATACTATTATGACAATGGACTAAGGTGCATAAGCTTCACAG
Source organism: Vipera berus (assembly GCF_964194415.1). NCBI lineage: Eukaryota > Metazoa > Chordata > Lepidosauria > Squamata > Viperidae > Vipera > Vipera berus. The sequence goes on from NC_138203.1 coordinate 239,466,344, forward strand.
GATGTGGGCCTAATGTTGCATCTCACAGATGAAACAGGATTGCAGTAAGATCAAAGAGCTTTTCCCTTTTTCTTAACTTTTTGGCCTCAACCTGTGTGCCATAATTGATAAGAAATGCACAAACAACACTTTAGAGTTTAAAAAAATGCAGATGTCTGCTGCCAATATGATTGGCAGTACATTTTTACAATTAAGTTTGAGAGAAATCAACTAGAAACTTGTTTTCCTGGTTACCTTCTGGGAGGAAGCTTCGTTGTATCCAAAGCAGAACATCCAGATTCAGTCACAGTTTCGTTCCATACAGTATTAACCTTGTGAACTCTAAAGCTTCCTCCTTTCGTTATGTATTCAAGATGGACAGTGATTAATATTTATGTTACTTATATGTAAGGGTGTAGGTCTATACATATGTTGTATATAGTATGTTTAAATGAATGTTATGTATGTGTACAGTTTGAGAGCAAGCAACTAAATTTCATTTTTAATGTGTGCCATTGTGCCCACAGTAAAAACAAAATGACAATAAAGGTTGTCTGTCTGTCTGTCTGTCTGTCTGTCTGTCTGTCTGTCTGTCTCTCTCTCTCTCTCTCTCTCTCTCTCTCTCTCTCTCTCTATCTATCTACTGTATCTATCTATCTATCTATCTATCTATCTATCTATCTATCTATCTATCTATCTATCTATTTCTAGGTAAACGATTTTTGCATTTGATGATGGTATTTCTGAAAATTTAAGTTAACATCATCTGGACAATTTTTTTTTACCTTAGAACCATTTCCAAGCAAAAAGACAAATATAAATTTGTTATGAGGATGGATGAAGTTGCTTACGGTAACTCTACTGAAATGGCTCTGTAAATTCCAGTTTGGGATACTTCTGAAGTTGCTTGAGAACACCTGATTTTAAAGAGGTGCTGTCCGAGAGTTTTTAAGAGGTGAAATGGAATTCTGTAAACTTCAGCAAGACTTTGTGTTGACCTTGTTCATTTCATGGCTGCAAATGGGGTTCTGGAGGGCCGTTCACCAATGCTCTAGAGCTGTGGTGGCGAACCTATGGCACGCATGCCACAGGTGCCATGCAGAGCCGTCCCTGTGGGCATGCGTGCCATCACCCCAGAGGGAGGCAGGCCTGGGCTGTTCCCCTCCGCCTCTTTTATGTGCACCAGCACTCTCGCTCTCTTTCTCTCTGAACTGGGAGTCAGGGAGCAGCTGCAAGAGCTGGGTGAATCCGGGCTGGATGGTGGAGGTAGGGCTTTTTTTGAATGGAAGCTGCCAGCGCAAGTCCAGGTATGCCTGCAGAGTGATTTTGCAGACAACCAGCAGCCCGATCTGGGCTCCGGAGGCCTGGAAAAGGCCACTGCCGCCCAGATCTATGGCTGCAGAGTGATTTTGTGCCCCCCCCATGTCCAATCCGGGTTCTGGAGGCCTTTTCCAACCCTCTGGAGCCCAAATCAGGCTGCTGGGGGCCCCGCAAAATTGCTCCACGGCCATGGATCCGAGCTCCAGAGGCTTAGAAAAGGCCTCCGGAGCCTGGATCGGGCCACTAGGGGCCCCGCAACATTGAGCTGGCCATGCCCACCCAGTCTGCCATGGCCACTGTAACCACGTCCACCCAGTGGGCCACTCAGCACAGGGCGATACATAAGTGGATTTTGGGTTGCAGCTTGGGCACCCGGTCTCTAAAAGGTTTGCCACCATTGCTCTATTAAGAGCAGATACGAAGACTAGAAACCATGTTTAAAATAAATGTTTCTTTTCTTTCCCCCCCCTTTTCTTTATTCCTTCCTTATCTATTCACTATTTTACTTTCTTTCTGAAATTTGTATTGTTGTTTTTTTTAAAAAAATCTATTTTATAAAAACTGAAAGGGGGAGAGAGAGAGAGAGAACATGTTCTGTTCCAGCCTACGACCGTCCCAGTTTGCTTCAAGGACAACCCCTTTTTTCTGTTTAAATCAATAGGCTGGAAAAACCCAACCCAAATTTATTTACAGTTCCAAATAAGAAAGTCCTTTAAACACAAAAGCAGCAGGATATTTTCCTTAACAAAAATAAATGATTCAAACCTCAAACAAGAGTCAAACAGGATTTTCTTTGGATTTCTACAAACGGTTGCCTTCAGCAACCAGCACCACCCACACCTTCCCCTTTTATTATCAGTCCCAAGGCGTGGCTTCTCAATGCCCTCTCCTCCTTTCACTGAGTTGCCTCATTGATTTTCTCTGGTCTGCTCTTCTGGATTGCCTTCTGCTTCTAGCGTCTCTGAACAGATTCAGCTGTGACTCCTCTGAATCCAACACCTCCTCCTCACATGTTCTAGTCATGCCTTAGGCACAAAGCTAGCTGGGTGACCTTGGGCTTTCTCTCAGCACTAGAAAGGATGCAATGGCGAACCACTTGCCAACTGCTGGGGCATTATGAAGTCAGAGAAAAGAAACTCTCTCCAGAATTTGACATGTGATATTTGAGCATCAGATTTGACAGGGAAGGAGGCCTGTACCTGACTTTTTCTACAGCTCTGTACTCAGAAACCTTTTTGGCAATATAATGCTGAATCAAATCAGGGGTGCTTGCTAGGTTTTGAAGAAGAGAGGAAAATGTTACACCAAAAGAAAAAAAACAACCCAGTTTCTTTGGCTTTTTACATTAGAATTGAAATGCATACATGCACACTATATGTGAATAATATAGCTTAGCACTTAGTCAGCTTCTTAAAATGAGAATCTGAAGCAACTGTATAATGATGACCTCAATCAGTGGATTACTGCTAACCCTGTGCATTCCCCCCCTCCTTGTTTTAAAGAAATCTTCCAAGGAGCTGCTTTTTCTTTTAAATAAGTGGCCCTCTTAAAGGCTTCAATGAGGAACAGCAGTTTTAATACTATGCAAACAAAAGGTGCAGTGCACTGAACTATTGAACATGCATTTTGCACAGTTCCACCAATGTTATCTCATTGATCTGAATTGCCTTTTACCACTCATCAAAACAAAAAAATTTGCATTTTCTTTATGGTTACGAAATACACGGAATGACAATACGTCTCTTCTAAAGAACATTAGAGTAACTTGGCTGAGATGGGCGGCTGTAGAAATTGAATAACTAAATAAATTTAAGATAAGAAAACTTGTGTGAGAGGAAAACATTGCATTACACTTTCTTTTAAAGGAAGTGTAGAGTTCAGAGGGAAAAAAAGGCGTCTTTCTAAACTTTTCTCTGCATCCTTATGAGACAGGCATACAGGTAGTCCTTGACGTATGACCACAGTTGAGCCCAAAATGTCTATTTCTAAGTGAAACATTTGTTAAGTGAGTTTTTTTTCTATTTTACGACCTCTCTTGTCACAGTTGTTAAGTGAACCACTGCACTTGTTAAATTAGTAGCACGGTTAAGTGAATCATAAGTCAGTTTTTTCAGTGATGTTGTAACTTTGAATGGTCACTAAACAAAGGGTCACTTGTAAGTCAAGGAATACCTGTAATTCAGAGCAATATTCATTTAAATTAATTAAATAAATAAATTAAAAGATTACTTTCGGTTTGCTTTTTGATTTTTAGTGTGACTGTCTCTCCAGCCATTTGGAGCAGATGGATGGCTTCGCTCAGGGGCTTCCCTTTAAGGCTGACATTATTGATAGCTAATATCCGATCTCCTATGTGGATGGCTCCAGTTCTAAGGAAAAAGGAAAGGAAACTTCAGCTGTGATGCATGACAGCAATTTCATTTAAAAATCCCTCCATCTACCATGAATTATAAGACAAAGAATACTACGGACATCCGAAGAAAAATATGGGAAAAAAAGTATCCATAACTATGTTTCGATTTCCAGCCATGCATCATTCATCACTCCTGTGATTTATATTGGGAAGATAAATTCTACTGTGTACATATTCTTACAATTCATATTAATAAAATAATAACCAAGGAATGACCCAGCAACTTGATATCAGAAATGAAATTGGTCAAAATCCTATTACAAGAGTTCAGTGATCTTAATCTGAAGATTTTTTTTTTTGGTCATAACTTAAGAAGGAACCTAGAATTGGATGAAATGTCAAGAACTCATAATGGTTCAGCCATTTTTTATTTTTAAAATGGCTGCAAATTGTTTTAGGATGCTTGGGATGGGGGTAAAGGCTACTGTGACTGTAGAGCAGGGGTCTTCAAACTTGGCTCTTTTATGACTTGTGGACTTCAACTCCCAGAAATCCTCAGCCAGGCATGCTGGCTGAGGAATTCTGGGAGTTGAAGTCCACAAGTCATAAAAGGGCCAAGTTTGAAGACCCCTGCTGTAGAAGGTAAGGAAGATTGCCTTGATGGAGATATGCAAGATCCATTGCCTAGGAAATTGAAGATGGGGGTGGAAAAAGGGACCTATTTCATGTTTGCAACGTTCAGATCATATTCAGAAACCACTCTGGAAATCACCACCCTATTTCACCGGAGTATAAGGGGAAGACGTATATCACAATCAGACTTGCAGGATTATATTATTATAATATAGCTAAACTCAATAAAGTACAATTATGATTGTATGTGGATTTCATTTTCTACTGGCCTTGATGGTGACCTTGGAGAAGCCATCCAGAAGCCATTAAGACAACAACAGTTGCAGAAGCATGTGTTGAGCCCAGAGAGGCAAAACAATACGCAAAGGGACTCTGAATGTCTCCCACTGATTCCTGTGATATTAGAGGAAGGGAAGGGAAAACACAGGCAGGCTTTTGAAGGTCTATTATGATAACCTTTATCAATAAAGTATAAAAACTGGAGTCAGTTTTTTTTTAATTTGGCAGTGTTTCTCGACATGAGCAATTTTAAGAGGGGTGGGAGTTGAAGTCCACTCCTCTTAAAGTTGTTCAGGTTGAGAAACACTTGTGTATGGAATAGGTTTGACAGTGACTAACTCTTACAATATAGATTCCACTCACTTCTGGACAGCAGAGGGGAAAAAATGTTCCCTTCCATTTGCCTTTAGATGTGCTCTCAGTCAGAAATGGAAAAAAAGAATAGTAAAATAACAATGGCTGCTTAGGTATATTGCATCAATTCCCCCCTCCCCCCCAGGATCTTTCCTCCAATAATTTATGAAACACACAGGAATTTAGGTATATATGCTGGTCTAAGACTGTAATAAAATTGCTTTATTGGCTTAAGTATTTCCTCCTGCGTTGTCTTTTATGGTTAATGATTTTTATTGAAAGCATGTACAAACAAAAGAACACCATTTGTTTTCTGCTACAAAAACAAAAGCTTTGTGCCCTGACATGCAATTAATATTCCAAATACCGTCTGTGGACAATTTTGTATTATATTCCAACAGTTAAAAGGTTTGGAATGGATTTTGGGAGTGGGGGAAGAGAGTGGAGTTAGTACCATACAGTACTGCATATTAATTTCATAACTAACCAGTAGAGGTCACCGTGGCTCATTCAAATAGCAAAACAAAGCTATTCATTAGAACAGTGTGTAATAAAAAACACACTTTTATTTTACCCTTACTGGGTGGTGAACCTGAAGTGAAAAGCTCAATTAATAATAAGACTTTGAAGGGAAATTAAAATCTGGATGCTGTCTTCTTCCATCAAGATGACGCTATAGGGCATTGCACACCAGAACGAGTAGACATGTTTAGTTTCCCCCGCCCACGCCATCACTCTACCTAACAACTAATTCCTATAACACCAACAAACTTAGTAAAGCTGTACTACTATTATTGTCCTCATCTTTCCTATTACCTATCTCCTTATCTTCTTATGACTATAACTTTGTTGCTTGTATCTTACAATTTATATTGTTTTATTTAGTATCCTAGTATGATTTATGTTGTTGCTTAGCTAGTATCCTGACTATCACTAAATGTTGCATCTTATGATTTATAATGAAGGGTTGTTTTTTATGATTTATGAAGAATATATTTTTATGTTGTCTATAATCATGATCTATCACTATTACTTGTATGTACACTGAGAGCTTACGCACTGGAGACAAATTCCTTGTGTGCCCAATCACACTTGGCCAATAAAGAATTCTTAACTCTTCTTAACTCTTACTTTCTTCTCTCCAATGCCAAAGAAATCCTGGCTATAGGATGACATAAATACCGTAGTTGGAGTGGGAATATTGCAATAACTGCATTGTTAATGGTCTACCAGAAGATGGCACTGTTGGCTCAGAAAGATAACAGAAGCGGCTCAAGAATTAAGTTTGGAATCATCACTTCCTTAGCAAATTCAAAAAGGCAAGGTAGAGATTCAGCCTTTATAAACCATGAACAATTATCAACATTTATTAGCTTTGTAGTGTCCTAGGGATTCTGACTAAGCCCCTCAACTGAATTTCAGGACAAAATTTCTTGCTGTGTTAAGGGGAATATTTCATATTCTTCTAACAACCAGTTTCTTATCTCATTTCTGTTAGCAATTGTGGAAGTCTGGCCTGGCCAGCACCTATAGAAATGAGGCAAAGAACTCTACAGAGAAGTGCTTTGGAATATGTCCCCCCTACCCCAGCTTCAGTTCTACTGAGAATATAGGTATGCTGAGGATATATCGGGGGGGGGGGAGGTAGATCTGTGTCCAAGGTACATCCTCTACTAAAGGGATCCCCAACCCCAGGCCCATGGCCCAGTATCAGCCCCGGCCCATTAGGAATCATATGGCACAAGTAGGCAAGTGCATGACCACATGAAGCTCCATTTGTGCAAGTGGACAGCACAAACGCATGAAACCATCTCCTTTCTTGCCCCCTATTGCCACCACTCATGGTCTACAGAGCTGGAAAAATTAGGGACTGTTGCTCTAGTGTATCTTTCCTATATCTGCCTGCCTGCCTACCTATCATCACATTTTTCAGCTGCTCATTTTCCTCACAGAGGAGGGACTCCTGATGGCATGTAGATGATAAGTCACCTCTAGGCAGTATTGTAAACTAAGATCTGCAATATTACCATCATCCCTCCACCCAAAAAACCCAGTTTAAAAAGAAATCCCATTTCCTCTTACTTTGAGTCACACACACACACACACACACACACACACTGCCTTATGTTCTTTTGCAAATCTGAAACATTGGTGTGACTTAGGTGGCCACACTAAAACGTTACGTGATCTGTAGGAGTTGAGAATGATTTTGATGGTACATGACTAATCAATCAATCAGTTATTGTGTGGGTGTATGGAAGTAATTTCTTAGGGTTTTGCTCTGTTTTTAGAATGGCACTGCTGATGTTCCAACTATAAAGGTTATAAAGATAGACTCGAGTTTAAGTTCCACTGAGTTCAATGTTGGGGAACGCCTATATAAGACTATATGTGTCTAATCCCGAGCACCAGAACAAATAACAGGTAATCCAAGCCAATTTAGGAGGAATATCTTTGAATGTTAAAGAACAACAACAGTATTTTTTTCTTTGGTAAATTTTCTCACGTGGGCTTGAATATTAATCTGACTTTTAATTATGTTTAGGATTGCAAAGCATATATTAAATAAATCTTTGGACACTGGTTATTGTTCATCCTCTTTCTTTCTTCTTCCAATTTTGTCTTTCAATCTGCCAGGATACAAAGATTTATTTGGGGAAAAGCAGCAAACAAGAAAGATAAAGCAATTGAACCTTTCAAATATTAAATTAAATTAATTTCCCTGGTACACATATTTACATAAAACTAACTGATGTCCATAACACTATCAATAAAGTAATGATGCCAGTGGTGGGATTCAGCCAGTTCGCACCACTTCAGCAGAACCGGTAGCTAATTTTTTTGTTGCCCAGGCCCAGAACGGACTTCCAGAAGCGACATCCACACAGAGAACCGGTTGTTCATATATTTGAATCCCACCACTGAATGATGGCTCTGGTATCCAAGAGGCTGAATGTTCAGACAGACTCTGTCAAATGGTCTTGTTTTTCAGAGCATTCAACGGAAGTGAATAGGAGAGAACCAACCTAGAAATAAGGAGAAATGTTCTGACAGTTAGAACAATTAACGGCTTTTGTTAATTGTTATGTGTCAGTTGTTATGGGTGCTCCATCACTGGAGGTTTTTAAGAAGAGATTGGACAGCCTTTTGTCTGGAATGGTATGGGCTTTCCTGCTTGAGCAAGGGATTGGACTAGAAGACCTCCAAGGTCCCTTCCAACTCCGTCACTCTGTTAAGATTCCTTCTTTGGAAGCTGAATGCCTGCAATGACACCTCAGGCCTCTGACTCTAAGATTACAAATTGCAGCTTACCTTTCTGCCAGTCCTCGTTTTGTCAAGCCTGAAATGACAATGGGGTCAAAAGGTTCCTCCGTGCCTGAAATAGTGATCCCCAGAGGCCCACCATATCTCTTCAATTCCACTGTGTAGATGATAGCCCCAGTGGTTTCTTGCTCATCTGTTAAAAGGAACAAAGAGGCTGAATAATCACGAATGAAGGCAAATAAAGGCTGAATAATGACGACAGAAGTCATCGAAAGGCCAAGCTCAGAAGAAGTTCCAGCCAATCACAAAGAAACTTGCAGCCCTCTGAATCTTTTTGAAGGGGCCTGTTTGTATAGAGCAAGCATGTGAATATGCAAGCATATTAATTAACAATATTGATTCACAATCTGTCAACCTCATTAGTCTTCGAAAGGATCTTTTTTTTTTTTTTGTCAACAGATTAATTCAGAGTTTTTGTACCAGAGTTATCCTCATCCTTCCGGATCTTCAATTTGACAAGTTCTTCACACTGTTTTAAAATCTGCACTGCGTCTTCCATTGAACAATTGTCAAGTCGGATATTATCAATAGCTAACAGCTTGTCTCCGGGCTCCAAGGTGCCAGTCCTGCATGCAAAGAAAAAAACAAATCTTTTAGAAAACATTCTAAATAGTGTTAACATTTGTTCCTCTCAAGTGCTAACAGTGTTGGCGATATGATGAAATAAGTGTTGGGCAAACAAAATAATTCATATTTTTTTTAGTAGCTGCCTTTCAATATGATGGAAAAAATTACTTTAGAAAATGTTTTGAAATAACGAGAATCCCAGAAGAATTATCTTAGTCTCCTTGCGCTCAATTTAACCACAAAGAGGTCAAGAGGTGTATCTAATTATATTGTCTTCCATTGCACAAACATTTCTCCAGATTTCTGCTGCCTCTTGATGATTCAGATGAGGTTCCAAAGGAAGACATTAAAGCAGGACTCTTTCTTTTAGGGTCCTCCAGATTGGGAGCCAAAAGGCTTTAGACCCAGTCTTTCTCAATCCCATTAACTTTCAGGTGGCTGGACTTCAACTCCCAGAATTCCTCATCCAGCGATAGAATGATGCAAAGGGAAATTGAAGCATCCACCCCATCACATTGGACCATCTTCAGCAACAAAGGAAACTCAAACGTTACAAAGATGAATTTAAAAGAAATTCACAGACACCTTGAGGAGAAGGTAGGAAAAGAGATGCCTCTTTCTAAAGGGAGGAACATTTCCAAGGCATATTTTGGTATAGGATTAGTCTGAACAAAGTATGTGCCAGCTTCGTGTGTATTAATTGTGTTCAATGTCATATTACAATCTAGTGTACCTATGAAAGATGGTTGAAGTCATAGAGAGATATTACAGATCTTATGAACAAATTCATTGCTATTACTAGGATTCAGAAATAAAACAAACAGGCAATTCACTCACCTATGTGCTACACTCCCCTTCTTGATATCAGAGATAATTAAAGGCTCACCAGACTTTCTGCTTGCTGTTTAGGAAGAGATACATGCAGACACTCAATCCAGGCATTTAGAGTCCATGATAATCTTCAGAATTATCTACTACCAGCCTTTCACAACCAGACATTCTTGCAGAATTCCCAGTCATTATGGCCATTAGAGCACAACAGGCTGCAGAAGACTATATAATCCAAACATTATAGAAAGTAGGAAGCAACATAATACATTCCCCTTTTTCAATTTAGCTTTAATAAAAATATCTAAGTCCAAGCTACTAATGTTTAATAAAATTCATAAAGCAAAGCTATTTGTTATGCTTTGAGAACTGCACTCAAAGTTATATTTTAGCTTTTTTCCCTCCACAAAAAAGATAGTAAACTTTGGCTGCAGCATATTGATGTGGCAAATTACAGTTGAAGAAATGGATCTTTCATTTATTAAAACAGTGAACCATATACACACGGTCATGATCTGGAAGAAATGAAAAATAACCAAGAAAAATATATATGAAAAAAGGTCTTTTTTAAAGAACCATATATTCTGTCCTCTATATAAAGTATGTCTATGTAGAATTCACTTATATTCTGACTGATGGAGAAAATGAGGCAATGGAAATTTTGAAGAAAGTACACATATCCATCAGAAGTATATGAGTGAGGTTGGTACAGTGCTTTGTTTTATGGGAGCATCACAACAGTTGAAAGAGGCAACATATTAGGGCTAAGAAACAAAGATCAGAATAACAGAGTTAGAAGGGACTTTGGAGGTCTTCTAGTCCAACTCCCTGCTCAAGCAAGAAACCCTATGCCATTTCAGACAAAAGGTTGACCAATCTCTTCTTCAAAACCTCCAATGCTGGAGCAGCCAAAACTTCTGAAGGCAAATCATTCCACTATTTAATTGTTCTGTCAGAAAATTTCTCTTTAATTCTAGGTTGCTTCTCTCCTTGATTAGTTTCCATCTATTGCTTCTTGTCCTGCCTTCAGGTGTGTTGGAGAATAGGTTGACCTTCTCTTCTTTGTGGCAGCCCCTGAGATATTTGAACCCTGCTATCGTGTCACTCCTAGTCCGTCTTTTCATTAAACTAGACACACCCAATTCCTGCAACTGTTCTTCATATGTTTTAGCCTCCAGTCCCCTAATCATCTTTATTGCTCTTCTCTGCATTCTTTCTAGAGTCCCAACATCTTTTTTACATCGTGGCAACCAAAACTGGATGAAATATTCCAAGCGTGGTCTTACTAAGGCATTATCAAGTGGTACTAACACTTCACATGGTCCTGATTCTATTCCTTTTAATGCAGTTAATGCAGCCTAGGACTGTGTTGACTCCAGTGCATTCTGGAGAAGGTCTATCTATATAACTGTTAAGAGTCAATACTGATGTGATGGCAAATAATCAAGCAAGCAAACAAGCAAGCAAGCAAGCAAGCAAGCAAGCAAGCAAGCAAGCAAGCAAGCAAGCAGGAGGTTGGACTAGAAGACCTGCAAGGTCCCTCCCAACTCTATTCTTATTCTTATTCTTATTCTTATTCTTATTCTTATTCTTATTCTTATTCTTATTCTTATTCTTATTCTTATTCTTATTCTTATTCTTATTCATAATAATAATAATAATAATAATAATAATAATAATAATAATAATAATAATAATAATAATCTGCTTAGAACATATCCCATATCCATCACATTTCATTTACTTTTTAAATACATAACAATTTAGTTCCCCAGCCTGGAATTAATGGTATTAAATGGCAAAAATGCTTAATTTCTACTCAGGGAGCTAACATGCAAGATGGGAGATAAAGGTTTCACGCTAGGATGATATAAGTTGATAAATATTTTTGAATATATTTGGGATTTCTTTTTCTACTTGAACAAATTCACCTCTATTTAAGCTGCATAAAAAAATTTCCAATTAAGTCCTCGGTACATAAAAAAAGCATTTGAAAATTTTATTTGGATAAATCTTCAAGGCTAGCTGATGTAAACTATACATCTGTAACATTAACATGCAATTTAGTTTTTGGATGTTACGCTTCTTTGCATGTTGCTGTGAACTCCCGGTTCATAAAAAAGCAGATAATTCTCAAAACTTGTCTTTCACTAAAAAAATAAAATAAAAATAAATTGGGGATCGTAAAAGTTTAGAGATATTATATAAAACAGTATATTCAAAATTTTAAACACTTAATTTTGTGCATTTTTAAAAAATTGGCCATTAATATAAAAGCATGACAAATCTAAATTCTGAATGAATATGTGTGAAACTGATGCTAGCTTCTAGCACAGTGAGAAATAAAGTTTTAAATTTACAGCAGACCTGCCAATTCTCGAAATATAATTAGCTCCATTTCCTTTTAAGGACTCCATTTCTACAACTATTTATAGAATATGCTATTCACAGCTGAGGAATATTTGGATATCCTCCTCCTATTTGTCCACAGGGAGTCCAACAAGGGGAGGAAAGCCAAGTTAAGAGAGGAGGTTTTTAAAAATTATTATTTTTCATTACTTCTCAGAGATGTAAGTAACATTCCTAGGTGGGTGACTTAGATTTGCTTCAATAAAAAAAATCATGCTGTGAAAACAACATGATTCTCATTGTCAAAGCTCTTTGGCCAGAAAACTCTTTTTGCACTTCTCCCCAGTACTGTGTAAAGCTCTTGAAGGTTGGATGGTTTAGTGCACAATAAATATCACAATACACACAGCCAAACAACCTGGAAGATGTTTGGTACACTCCAAGGGTTTTCCAAGCTGGGTAACCACCCTGGAAAGCAAAGCAACACTATGATGATTAGGCCAACCCTGAACAAGCTGGTGATGTGGTTTGTTGTTGAACCTTGGTAGCAAAGCAGAACAAACCATACTAGGCCTTAGCACGTTGAATTATAGATTCAAGATTGGAAGAAGATGGATGCAAGTGTTAGTTTCCAAACTAACAAAGGTCCTGGAGACTATGATGTAAACAGCCAGTTGTAAATGGTTATGGAGACTCAGTCAACCAGATGATGGTTGTCCCAAAGATGCTTTTTCAAGAGACAACTGGACTTTCTTTGTTTTTGCTTGAAGATGTTTCCCTTCTCATCCAAGAAGCTTCTTCAGTTCTGAGGAAGTTCTTGGATGAGAAGCAAAACGTCTTCAAGCAAAAACCAAAAAAAGTCCAGTTGCCTTTTGAAAAAGCACCTTTGGGACAGTCAACTGCAAGCTTTCCCATTATCCGTGAAGAGACTTGCAACCTTACCAAATCATAGGAAAGCTATTAGAAAGAAACACCAAAATTCTTTGCCTTAATATCTATGGGGTTATAATTGACCTAAATGGAAAACAATTCAACTGCTGAAATTCCTGTAACTCCTTGCAATCTCCACAAATCTTAAGATTCTTTGAAGGAAAACACATCATCTCTGGTTTTCATCAGCTGTCAAAATTCTTGACAAACTGATGCAGTGTAAGACTAGAGATTCAGTTTGATGGCAAACCAGTATGAGTTGATGTATTCTGAGATTCAATTTTTTTTAAAAAAAAATCCAAGATCTTGGGGGAAAAGCATGAATTCTTTGGGCAAGATGCAGCAAAATGACCATTGTCATTTCTGATCACTGGGACTCCTGGTGAACCAAGAGGATTGACTTAGCACATAACAGGATAGCAATCTGGACCTCTTTCATTACTGTCATTGGAAGAATTCAGTCATATCAGGGTTGCGGTTGGCCAGCCAAAAAACTGTTGGCAAGCTACTCAGAAGCAGCAATGGAACCAGGCTGACACAATGAGATGCAATGCCAGAGATAACTGACCTTCAGTGAAACATGCAGATAAAGAGAAAATTGCATTTATAGTCTTGTTGCCACCTCACTGCATTTGAAGCAGTGCCTGAATACATTAGCTTGACACCCATTCTCTCACTGTGTCAGGACCCACCCCAAACCACGTCTTAGGAAGACAAAACTCTTGGAGCCAAATCTTAGTCCAAAAGAAATCTTTACTATGACATGCTTGGTTGTAGGAATACAAGACAGGACTTAATATTGTTCTACAAACTAAACCCTTATAAAGAGTTCCCGGTTCAACCCCCCCCAACCCCATTTGGTCAGTCCCCCATCATTTACCTCGTATCATCCCTCTCGTGGGAAAAAGGAACTTTTGGACCTTTTATGTTTATTGCTCTCTTCCGTGACACAAGCCAGATGCTCCTACCCTAACCCCCCCTTTTGTTCCCCCAGTTCAAAAGGCTTCTCTTTTCCTTTGAAATGCCTAATACAGGCTCAATACACATTCGTTCCCTCCTCCTCGGGAGATGGCAGGATCCATGGAATAATGTTTTAAACATACATTTATGAATATGATATAAATGGATTCTGACACACTGTGGAGAGCCAGCATGGTGTACAATGGCAGTCAAGGTGCTGCTGACTAAGCCTTGGAAGATTCAGGTTTATATTCACTCTCAGCTAATTCATTGAGTGATTCTGGGCCAGTCACCCCCTTTCTCAGCCCAACCAATTTTACACGGTTGTTGTGGGGGAAAAGATGGAATAGGGGGCACTATGAACATACTTTAAGAGTTGGCTTCCAATTCTGTTGGCTGGACCCAGTCCAAAGTGTAACATTCCCTTAGTATAGGAGACAGCAAATGTGGGATTCAGGGTTGGCCACTCTAAAGAAGGTGAAAGTGGAAAAGAAAAAGAACCCCAAAGAAATGAAAATATTGCCATTCCTAAAAAGCTGTCTAAGGCAAAGGGTTAAATGAAGCATTAAATTGATTGGCTTGCAACTCATGACAGTGTCAGAAAGTCCTACTACAGGGGTCTTCAAACTTGGCCCTTTTATGACTTGTGGACTTCAACTCCCAGAATTCCTCAGCCAGCGTGCCTGGCTGAGGAATTCTGGGAGTTGAAGTCCACAAGTCATAAAAGGGCCAGGTTTGAAGATCCCTGTCCTACTACAACTCAATCCCTCTAAAAATGATCCTGTTCTGAAATGGAGGCACCAACATAAGATATTGTTTATGACAACCTCAGAAGCAGTAGAAACATCACTAAATTTGCAAAGAGCTTTGACAGGATACAGAGTGCCCAAAAGCTACATGTTTGTTTGTTGAAGCAAGTCCCTACTTCAGTTTATAAATCTGATTCCCTGATCTTTGGCTAGGTTTGCTACTACTGTTGAGAGACTAAAATATCCAGAAAGATCCATGTTAGGAAAGACTGAAATAAGTATAAAATCAAAACTTTATTACAGCCTTTGGACCAGAAAGTTCAACAACAAAATACATAGACTTGCAAATATCAATAAAACATTTAAGAATGCAATAAAACTACGGTACATAAAATATATTATTGTTGTGACTGTAGTTTTTTTTAAAAAAGCAGTGATCTCCAAAATTTGTGCTAAATTTTAACTTTAGTAGGATGAATACAACAAACAAAACCAGGCAATCTGGAAAGTTACATCAGAATCCTGGGCAGTTAGAAACAATGACAAATAGGCCTTCTGCTCTCTACCAGGGTAGTTTTTTTTTTAAATGGGATAAATATGCATCTTCCTATATTCCTAGAGAGCAACAAAGGAGCATATCGCTTAGGGATTTCACAGAGCCATTTCCCCATGGGCATAAACCAGGGGTCTTCAAACTTGGCCCTTTTATGACTTATGGACTTCAATTCCCAGAATTCCTCAGCCAGCATGCCTGGCTGAGGAATTCTGGGGGTTGAAGTCCCCAAGTCATAAAAGGGCCATGTTTCAAGACCCCTGGCATAAACACTGCTAAAGAGGGATATTTTTATACCACCTCTTCAGAACTGCAGAGGATGGTACATCCAACTTGGCCAAGGTGAAAGCCTAAAAACATTTCAGAATCAAAATTGAAGAGAGGTAAGATGATAAGACATCACCTGACCATTTGAGAAGAATCCATCCACTGTAGGATATTAGACTTAAACTCGTTTGAAAATCAACATCCCGGATGTGTTGTATAAGATGACTCCTGGCATTTTCAAGTCCTAATGGACAGAGACTTTCCAAAGAAAGTCCTAAGGACTGGAGTTTGCCATTAGCCTTTATTAGCCAGGTTGATTTAAAACATTATCTAAAAACCAGGAGAGACAAATTCACAGGAGAAAAATCAGTTTCAACCAGAAATTAAGGTGATAAAACCAGGCTCTGGTACTTACAGAAACCAAACCTGTCTCTCACCATAAAACAGCATTCTTGATGCATCTTGGAGCTGTGTGCTCTTATAAACTTGGACTAGGTAGTTTTCAGGATATTAAACTTTGTAAAAATGCAAATTGGAACACTATAAACAAGCTGCGAGATTACCTTAACAAGGAAAATCTTGCAAGCTGCAGGAATAAAAATATGCCCCCTTTGAATGAAAGAATCTTAAGACAGCTGGTGGAGCTAGGTTGGGCTATACTTGCCTGATAAGAAAAATCTGTGCTCTAAGATAAGAAAGCCTGGAAACTTCACCCCAGGATATTTATAAGTATGTACCTGCTCGGTTGAGGTCCCATTAATTTGCCATTTATGTAACCTGGCGTTGTGTCATGCAAACACCAGCACTTTAGCTTTTTAAAAATATAATTTACTGCTAGTTGTTCTTTTAGATAAAAGGAAGCCAATGTTTTCAATGCCTTTCTCATTCCCACCTGGGAGACCAACAAAATTACATCGTGTCCATTGTACTAGTACATTATAGTACTACGTTTATTACTTGATATAGCCAGGGTAGAATTGCCTGATCTGCTAATATTGGATAGTGATGCTTAGAAGATAAGAGCGCCTGATTTACGGAACTGATGTACAAATTAAAGAGGAAGGGGGCTAGAATACACCCTTCTCTTACTCCTCTTTTGATGGAAACAGATCCCAAAAGGTGCCCCCAAAGGGAACATCTGACTCACAATGAAATGGTAGAATACAAAATTTGTAGATGAAGGAGTCATCTATTACCCTTTGAGGTTTTCCGGAAGTTTTGCCATAGCATCTCCCGTGGAATGAATGTATTTTGGCAAGCATCAGTTCCTCTTTCTCATTGTTTCATAAAAAGTGAATCGAATATGGGAAAGAAAAGGTGGGTCTGCTCAGAACTGTCACTAACATTTAATGTAATATAGCCTAAGAGATGGAAAATTAGTTTTCATTTAATCCTATCTGGGTGCTGCCACAGGCAGATAGTTCAGAAATGAATTTGTTGAAATGCTCAAGAAAATAAGAATTGGAAACAAAGCTCATGAAAAATCTGGTATACCTAATCTAGATATTTATTTATTTTATTTATTTATTTAATGGGACTTATATGCCGCCCTAGGGACACGGTGGCTCAGTGGGTTAGGACGCTGAGCTTGTTGATCAGAAGGTCGGCAGTTTGGCGGGTCGAATCCCGAGTGCCGTGTAGCAGAGTGAGCGCCTGTTACTCGTCCCAGCTTCTGCCCACCTAGCAGTTCGAAAGCACGTAAAAATGTAAGTAGAAAAATAGGGACCACTCCGGTGGGAAGGTAACAGCGTTCCGTGCGCCTTTGGCATCTAGTCATGCCAGCCACATGACCACGGAGACATCCTCGGACAAGCGCTGGCTCTTTGGCTTTGAAACGGAGATGAGCACCGGCCCCTAGAGTCGGAAACGACTAGCACGCATGTGCGGGGGAACCTTTACCTTTACCTTTATATGCCGCCCTATCTCCTGAAGGACTCAGGGCGTCTAACAACAATAAAATACAAATAGGATACAAATATTAAGAAGAAATTAAACTATACCTAGCCCCAACTAAAACCAATAAAACGTTAAAACCATGTTAAAACCCCTTATCATCAGTCCAGGTCGGCTTGTTGGAAAAGAAGTGTCTTAAGGTCATGACAGAAGGACCGGAGGTCAGGGGCCATCCGGGGGTCCGAGGGGAGCTGATTCCACAGGGCAGGTGCCCCCACAGAGAAGGCCCTCCCCCTGGGGGTCGCCAGCTGACATTGTCTAGCCGACGGCACCCTGACGAGCCCCTCTTTGTGTGAGCGCACAGGGCGATGGGAAGTCGTTCCTGGCAGCAGATGGTCCTGCAGGTATCCCGGGCCTAAGCCATGAAGGGCTTTATAGGTAAGAACCAGCACCTTAAATCTCACCCGGAGAGCAGGAGGGGTGTAACATGGGAGGGGTGTAACATGGGAGTATCGGGATGCTCCCATCACAACCTGCGCAGCCGCATTCTGCACCAGCTGAAGTCTTCGGGTGGTCTTCAAGGACAGCCCCATGTAGAGAGCATTGCAGTAATCAACACGGGAGGTAATGAGCGCATGAGTGACCGTACGTAAAGCATCTCTGTCCAGATAGGGGCGCAACTGGTGCACCAGGCGAACCTGGGCAAATGCCCCCCTGGCCACGACTCCTATATGATCTTATATTTATCAAAGCGACTTGATGTACTTTCAGCATTTTTTAGAAAATGAATTGCTGCACAAAGAAGATGAAAACATCAGATCATTCAATTGCTTTTCTTCATAAAAGATCTCTATTCATGCTTTAAAGAACAGTTCTCCAATTAACTTCGCTAAAAATCAGAAATCCAGACTGTGCTAACACTTATTCTGTTACAATGCACGTGATTGCCAGATAGGATATCATGTCTACTATCTCCGGTGAACAAAACAGTGTGTACATGCGTGCATGCGCGCACACAGACACACAGACACACACACAACCCACTATCATGGTAAGTGAAGAATCTAGAGAGTTCATCTATAGATGCAATGTGAATTACCGTTTTCAAATAGGCTTACTGATATTTAATTTAGATCTAAAGTATAGGCCTAGAATGCTATTGTGTATTCTGATAATTAACGAGTTTCCAGATCAGGCTTCAACAAAACTGGTAATAATTTAATTTACTTGAAAATGATCACATATAATTAGGAAGGTTTACAAAAAAACAAGCTTATCATTTAAAACATAGAAAATGTTTTGCAGGGAAAGGTTAGGGAAAAAATAATCTGGTATGGTACTGATAATTTTGCAGCATGCCTGCAAGATGCAGAAACAAAGCAGCACATTCTCCTAAATTGGAGGGGGAAAAGGTTTGCTCAGCAGTCAATTAGCTTTCAATTAACCCTAATAGATCTGATTAGCCAAATTAAATTCTCATTGGCAAGCTGTTGACTTTGCTGTTCACTCAGGTTTGCTTCCTTATGTCTTGGATTGGCTTTGAAGGCATCAAGTCATTTTATACCAAGACTGTTATCGGACAATTTGTGCTTGAGAAATATTGTAGATCTTCATTTTGTAGAAATATTGTAGATCTTCTGACAAAGATGGCGGACGTGCGGGCGGTCGTGTGAGGTTGAGCTCTGCAGGTCCGAGAAGATAGGTGTCTTAGGAGCCCCTCAGGGTTTTTTTCCTTCATGCCCTGGGTTGGGGGAAGTGTGGCAGCGATGAGTTTGGCAGCTGGTCAGGTCGTCTGCTAGCTTGGCTGGTCAGGTCGTCTGCTAGCTGGGCTGTCTGTTTGCTGCCTGCCGAGCTGGTTGTGCGGAGTTTCCTGCTATGTCGGGCGGTCCTCTCGGCTTCTTCGGCGGCGTTCGGAGTTCCCGGCGGCCGGCGGCGGCGGTGTTTCGGCGGCGACGACGGAGCTGCTTGCGAGCTGCTTGGGCCCGTTTCTTTCGATCGGTCTGCCTCTGCCTTTGCCTGTATCGACGGCGCTTTTGTTTCATCTTAATGGCGACGACGACGGTGGCGGCGGCGGCGTTGTTTTCGGGCCGTTTTCGGGCCATTTCATCATCAACTGCTGTGGTTTGGCCTGCTTCTGCCGGACCGTTTGTCCCGCTACCGCCTGGGCCTTTTGAGCTCGTTCTCCATCGGCGGTGGCGGTGGCTTTCCCCGGACTGTTTGCGGCTTTGGCGGCGTTCCGGTGGTAACGGTGATGGCGGCGGCGGCGGCCATAGCATCTATAGCGGCCCAGCGGCAGCGGCTCCGATGACTCAGCGATGGCGCTATGGCCGGCTCGCCGGTTCCCCGATTGATTCTACATGTCCCAGATGGGTTGGCACCCCCATTGTTCCTGATGGCCCCGAAGGTTCCTGGGCTAGCCGGGGGACCCCGGTGGAGCCCAGTGGAGCCTTGTGGACCTGGGTCTTTCCGAAGGACCCTGGAAGACCGGCGCTCCCCAATACACCTGTTGTGATCTGGTCGATGTCTTGGGATTTCGAGGGAGCTCCGGGGAACTTAATGGACCTGGGGGAGTCAATTTTTGTCGACCACAGTCTGGAAGGCCCTAATAATTATGAACTGAGGGCCCATGGAGTGGTGGTCAATTACTACCTCTGGGAATGGCGGAACAATGGGGGGACTTGGCGGTTAGCAGACTTGATTATGATGGTTTGTTATCTGGTTTTATTGCTGCCTTTACAATTGACTGTGCATTGCCCTTCACACTATACCCCCAAAGGATTCAGAGAACTCTGGGTATTAGCCATCGTGAGAGGATGGCTTGAACTTACATCTGCTGCCCCTAGAGGTGAGAGCTCTATGGGGCATGCTATACCCAGAGCGGTTGTTCCAGACTACCATCCCCCTGAGAATTGGTTCTGCGGCTGTCGTGAGAGGACGGTGGTAGGCCTGTCCGGGGGGTTTATCCAGCTGAGTGGCAGCGGCTGGACGGAGGTCTGGGACACCTATCTATCCTCTGAACAGATCCTCCTCATGGACTATTATCTATGGACTGCCTGCGATCCGGACTGCTTTTTATGCCTTCCTTTAAATATTCTTCCACGGACTTGTTCGCCCTCAGGGGTGCTCCCCCTTCCTGGGTGCGACCTGCCTCTCTAGCCGATTATAACCTCAAGGAAGGGCCCATTTATTGGGACCCTGAGAGTTGGCTGGGCACGGGTAGGGGCCTCCGACGTAGACCTAATAAGAGGCCCCTGATTATTTTTCTGTCTAAATTTTTTAGGGGGTTAGGGAGGCGGGAGGGTTCTTTTGGTTGTTTGGATAAGGGGGGCGATCCAACAACCTCTGTTCTGGCTAGGGCCGATGCAGATCGCAGGGGGGAGGAGCGGGGGTCGGTTACCTCCGGGGCTCCAGGGCTGGTCGTGGGGCGACCTATCCCCACAACGTCAGGGAATGGCAGCAGATGTAGGAGCAGAGGGCCGTACCGATCTCAGGGAAGGCCTCTCCGCTGGTTACAAGCGGTGGGGCACTCCGACCCTCTGGCTCTCTCCCAAGGTCCCGGGAGTGAGGGTGTGCAGCCTCCTGAGCTCCGGCTGGTGTATTTGAATGCCAGGTCTGTCTCTAATAAGGCTCCTCTCGTCCGTGATTTGGTCGAGGGTGAGCAGGCGGACCTGGCTTGCATCACGGAGACTTGGTTGGGCCCAGAGGGCGGGATTCCTCTGGTTGACCTTTGCCCACCAGGTTTTCGGGTGCTGCACCGGCCTCGGGCTCAGGGTAGGGGTGGGGGTGTGGCTGTTGTTATGAGGGAGACCTTATGTCCGCGGGAGGCCACCGTTCCCCAGATAGTCGGGTGTGAGTCTCTCTTTCTGAGATGCGGCCCTGGTGCGCAGTTGGGCTTGCTGCTGGTGTACCTTTCGCCTAGTCACGCAGCAGCAGCCCTGCCTGAGCTGCTCGATGTCCTCTCTGGGCTGGTGATTGAGTTCCCGAAACTTATAGTTTTGGGGGACTTCAATCTACCATCGCTGGGAGGATCATCTGAGTTGGCTCGGGAGTTCATGGCTTCCATGACGGCCATGGACCTGACGCAAGTAATTTTGGGACCGACTCATGAGGGAGGCCACACCCTTGACTTAGTTTTCTTATCTGGACGGTGGTTAGATGATCTTGGTGGGGGCTCTCCAATTATTATGCCCCTGTCATGGACCGATCATCATCTCCTGCGCCTGGTCTTCCGTTTTGCCACCCCCCGCCGTGGGTGTATGGAACCAATTAAATGGTACCGCCCCAGACGCTTAATGGATCCCCAGAGGTTCCAGGCGGCGCTGGGGTCCCCACCTGCCTCCCTTGCTCACAGCTCGGCAGATGCCTTAGTGGAAGCCTGGGAAAGGACGGCCACTGAGGCTCTTGCCCGAGTTGTACCCCTGCGGCCCCTGACCCGGTGCAGATCCCGTCGAGCTCCATGGTTTTCTGCGGAGCTCCGGGAGATGAAGCGTCAGAGACGGGGCCTAGAGAGCGGTTGGAGATCCAGCCGATCCGAATCTGACCGATTGCGACTAAGAGCCCACATTAGGTCTTATCTCGCTGCGATAAGGGAGGCGAGGTCTAACCACTTCGCCACCCTTATCGCGTCCGCAGATAATCGCCCGGCCGCCCTGTTCAGGGTGACTCGCTCCCTCCTAAATCAGGAGGTGAGGGAGGATCCCTTGCAGGGTCGTGCCGAGGAGTTTAACCAGCATCTGTCGGACAAAATCGCTCGGATTCGGACCGGTCTGGACTCTGACTGGGCAGAGTCTGGCGATCAGGACACGGGCGGTCTTGTCGATACTACCTGGGATGAGTTTGATTCTGTGACTCCGGAGGAAGTGGACAGGATCATGGGGAGGCTGAGCACCACCACATGTTTACTGGACCCGTGCCCTTCCTGGCTGGTCTATGCAGCCCGGGAGAGGACACGCAGCTGGTTCCAGGCAGTTATATCGGCTTCTTTGGGTGAGGGTAGCTTCCCCGCCGTCTTGAAAGAGGCGGTGGTGAGGCCTCTCCTCAAGAAGCCTGCCTTGGACCCAGCTGTATTGAACAACTTTCGTCCTGTCTCCAAACTTCGCTTTCTTGCGAAGGTTGTTGAGAGTGTGGTGGCGCATCAGCTCCCTCTGGTCCTGGATGAAGCGGATTATCTAGACCCGTACCAATCGGGTTTCAGGCCCGGGCACAGCACGGAGACGGCATTGGTCGCGCTGGTGAATGATCTCTGGAGGGCTCGGGACAGGGGATATTCCTCTGTTCTAGTCCTATTAGACCTCTCGGCGGCTTTCGATACCATCGACCATGGTATCTTGCTGCGGCGTCTCAGGGGACTGGGAGTGGGAGGCACAGTTTTACAGTGGTTCTCCTCCTATCTCCAGGGACGTTCGCAGTCGGTGTTGGCAGGAGGGCAGAGGTCGACCGCGAGGTCTCTCGTTTGTGGAGTTCCTCAGGGGTCGGTCCTCTCGCCTCTCCTGTTCAACATCTACATGAAACCGCTGGGTGAGATCATTCGTGGTTTTGGAGTTGGGTATCATCAGTACGCGGATGATACCCAACTTTTCTTTTCGACCCCAAGCCACCCCAGTGATGCCCTCAATGTGATGTCCCGTTGCCTGGAGGCGGTTCGGGTCTGGATGGGGAGGAACAGACTTCAACTCAACCCCGACAAGACTGAGTGGCTTTGCATACCTTCATCCCGGGTCTATTCGGACATTCCACCTCTTGCTATGGGGGGTGAACTATTACCCCCCGTAGATAGGGCTCGCAACTTGGGAGTCCTCCTAGATTCACGGCTCACCTTGGAAGACCATATAGGAGCTGTGACTAGGGGGGCTTTCGCCCAGGTTCGCCTGGTGCGCCAGTTGCGGCCCTATCTTAGCCGGGATGATTTATGCATGGTCACTCATGCGCTCGTGGCCTCTCGTCTGGACTACTGCAACGCTCTCTACATGGGGCTGCCCTTGAGGACCACCCGGAAGCTCCAACTGGTACAGAATGCAGCCGCGAGAGTTGTGCTGGGAGTCTCCCGATACTCCCACGTTACACCTTTGCTCCGTGAGCTGCATTGGTTGCCAGTTGCCTTCCGGGTGAGATTCAAGGTACTGGTAATGGTGTTCAAAGCCCTTCATGGCATGGGGCCGGAGTACCTTAGGGAACATCTGCTGCCGGCATCAAGCTCCCTGCGCCCTGTGCGTTCCCACAGAGAGGGCCTCCTCAGGGTGCCACCGATCAGAGAATGTCGATTGGTGGCGCCCAGGGGGAGATCCTTCTCTGTGGGCGCCCCGGAGCTGTGGAATCAGTTGCCGGTAGAGCTCCGGATGGCGCCCGATCTTCGCTCCTTTCGTCGCGATCTCAAGACGTTTTTGTTTGTACAAGCCGGCCTAGCCTGATGGGGATTGGTGGGGTTTTTATTTTTTTTGTATTTTTAATTTTATTTTTGGGGTTTTATTATTGTATTAATTGTTTTAACCTGGGCAATTATTTAATCTTTTTTTAATGTTTGTACTTTGTATTTGACTTTTGCCCTGTGAACCGCCCTGAGTCCTCAGGGAGAAGGGCGGTATATAAATATTATTAAAATTAAAAAATTAAAATTTTACCAAATTTATGTCAATTTCAAAGGACAGCAGTAGCCCGAAAAGGTGATGGCCATGTTTCCAATAAACTAAGTACTAAAACAAAGTGAGTGAACCTTTTTCTGTAAGGACCATGAAGCTCAATCCCTCAGCTTTTACCAGAGGAAGCATGTATTTTAAGAATAAATGGAAATATTGTAGCCTTAGTATTATTTACTTCACAATCTACTGAAGTCAGGGATCCTGCTAGTTACATACACTTAACGGAATAACAGAGTTGGAAGGGAACTTGGAGGTCTTCTAGTCTAACCTCCTCTGCTCAAGCAGGAGACCCTGTACCAGTGATGGCGAACCTTTTAGAGACCGAGTGCCCAAACTGCAACCCAAAACCCACTTATGTATCGTCGGGTGCCGGGTGGGTGTGTCCCATTGGGTGGGCATGGCCCATTGGGTGGGTGTGGCTGCTGTGGTAACGGCAGACTGGGTGTGACTAAAAAGTTCAGTCAATCAATTCCAACTTTGTGAGATCTTTTTTTTCCCAGCGAGAAGTTGAAATTGATTGATTGAACCTTTTTTTGTTTTTTTGCACAGGGTGGCAGAGGCCTAAAGTGAAAAGGTTTTAGAAAACCCAGCTGAAGGCCTAGGATTGGGGCGACGACGCACGTGCCCACAGAGAGGGCTCTGGGTGCCACCTGTGGCATTTGTGCCATAGGTTTGCCACCACGGCCCTATACGATTCTGGACAAATGGCTATCCAATCTCTTATCAAAAATCTCCAGTAATGGAGTATCCACAGCTTCTTGAGACGAGCCATTCTACTACTTAATTGTTCTTACTGACTGGAAATTTCTCCTTATTTCTATGTTGATTCTCTCCTTGATTAGTTTTCATCCATTGCTTTGTGTCTTGCCTTCAGGTGCCTTGGGGAATAGGTTAATCCCTCTTCTTAATGGCAGCCCCTCAAATATTGGAATACTGCTATCACATCACTTCAAGTCCTTCCTTTCATTAGACTAGACATATCCAATTCCTGTAGCACTCTTCATATATTTTAGCCTCCAGCCCTCTAATCATCCTTATTGCTCTTTTCTGCACTCTTTCTAGAGTCTCAAGACATCTTGTTTATATTGTGGCAACCCAAACTGGATGCAATATTCCAAGTGTGATTTTACTGAAATAATAATTTACAGGATTTAAATAAACAAGGAGTGAAAAATAGTAATATATAACTATATTAAACATACAACCAACAAAATAAAATAAACAAATATACTAATAAATTTAGAAAGCAGAACTGTAACTTGAGGAGCATACACACACCAGCAGTTAACAAAATAGCTACAAGTTCTCCTTCTTGGTTTTCTTCTTTTCTGTATGATATACTATATTTGCATGATATACTTAGAATTTGTTGCTCAGAGCAAGCAGGAGGCACAGAGAAATATTGTGCCAAACTACAGCTGTCTTGTTTTGTCCACCAAAGAGAATCAAACACCACTCATGTTTTTTAAAGACATAAGCTTGTGTTCCAAGTGTCAGCGTAAGTTTAAGATGTCTTATTTTGTAGCTTAGATTTAATTACTTCGGAGAAACTAGAGCAAAATCAACAGCTTTCATTTATATTTTCTTCCGTTTAGTAAAATAAATATACTACAGGAATAGAAAGATTGTACCTCAAAGAATCTCAACGAATTTATCACAGAAATCCTTCAAAATGTAACATCTCATTCCTTGTTTTACTGTATGTAAATTAAGGATGGATTATAGGGTAATGGAAAGTTATATATATATATATATATATATATATATATATATATATATATATATATATATACACATATATACATATACATATACATATACATATACATATACATATACATATACATATACATATACATATACATATACATATACATATACATATACATATACATATATATATATATATATATATATATATATATATATATATATATATATATATATATATGTTTTCTGAGGTTTTCGCGGGTGTTTGTATGTGGATCTTTGGTTATTCGGGTTTTTCCCCACGTAGAATTGAAGGTGTAGGAGCAACGTTTCGACGGAATCCCATCCGTCATCCTCAGGCTGGTGGCTTCAGCTTCCTTCTTCTGGGAGAAGCATGTGGTAGTGGCTGTTTGTTCCTCTTTTTTAAACTGCCAGATAAAAACATGGCACCACCACAAACACGAAGCCAAACAAAAGCAGCACAACTCACCAGCTCAGGTCTAAGGCTGGCAGCTGAGACCAGCCCATCCACTCAAAACACACCCCCACCCAATCAGAACACACCCACCATTCAAAACACACTCCCACCCAATCAGAACACACCTAATCCCCCACCCAATCAGAGCACACCTCCACCCACAGAACACACCCCCTCTGGCAGTTTAAAAAAGAGGAACAAACAGCCACTACCACATGCTTCTCCCAGAAGAAGGAAGCTGAAGCCACCAGCCTGAGGATGACGGATGGGATTCCGTCGAAACGTTGCTCCTTCACCTTCAATTCTACGTGGGGAAAAACCTGAATAACCAAAGATCCATATATATATATATATATTTCTATTCAAAATTTCCTTAAATCCTACCATTCCTTCTTATCTTGACAAAGCAAGTGAAAAAGAGTCTTAATGAAGAATAAAGTCACCCTTCTACCAGTCATTTCTTTTTAATTGTTGCCTAGGATTGCTGCTAAGAAAGGTCTCCCCTTTTCACACATTACACTAACTAAGCTCACAAGGTTCTTGCTGTCATAATTTAGCCTACTAGAGACTCAGTATCAACCATAACATTTAACCTCACAAGGGATCAAGAGACTATCAGAAGAAAAACTTCAGCTACTATAATGGTATGTGGGAGTGACCTTAGAGCTGTGGTGAGGGGAATGGTCAGATATGTAGGAAACCTAGCTTGCAGAATGAATGGCAATAGGGAAGAACTATACTTGCAAGATTCATACAATAAAGCAGGATCAGTTCATATGGGCGTGCTTCCTATCTGGACTACCTCATAAATCTGACCTCAATCTTGTAAGTCTCCTCCCGTCACCTTTATAGCCCAAGAATCGGGGGGGGGGGTGTTTGTCTCTTCTGAAACATTTGCCATGCCCAGATTCCTCCTGCAGGCTAAGCTGCCTCTTATCCTACTGTTCCCTTGACTGCAGCTCTTCCCCTCTGCCTCCCAAGATCATTCCCATATCCCATTACAGCCACCGAAATAACCTCTGGCCCCCCAAACAAGAAGCAAGATGGCTGATGGCGCTTATTTAACATCCTGCCTCAAAGAGAGGCTTTCACAGTCTGCAGGAAGACAGACAGCTTCTGATTCATGACATGATGGATGATATTTCTCTATACGCATGCCCAGTTTTTATTAAAATGTGTAATGATTTAGATGGGGGAGATTTCCCCTCCCCCCCCGAAGGGCTTTTGAGTATATAATTCACATGCATCGTTGACATAGCCAGTCATAAAACATCTTACACCACTGATTGAAACATGGAGCATTGGGGAAATCTGTGTACTTAAGCCAAGTTTAATATGACTACCATCGCATTTCAAAAAAGGGAAATAATCAGACTGGAAAGGACAATTTTAAATCCTCCTCCCCCAAACTTGAAGAGCTGAG
The DNA here is from genome assembly GCF_964194415.1 of Vipera berus. Taxonomy (NCBI): domain Eukaryota; kingdom Metazoa; phylum Chordata; class Lepidosauria; order Squamata; family Viperidae; genus Vipera; species Vipera berus. The sequence goes on from NC_138203.1 coordinate 239,493,928, forward strand.
GAAAAATATGCAAGGAAAAACATACATTTAAGGTTCAAATTGCAAAAGAAGAACAGTCTGCATATAAATCAATTACTGCTTGAAAATGTCTGTTTACTCAAGAGTAAATATGATAAATGAAAATATGCTTAGAAGTTACTAAAGCTTTTATATTAAGCTGCATCCATTTATTCTCCATTTTTATATCCTCAACTATAACAGCAAAGGAACAAAATCATGCATTCATTTTTGAGTGGTTAAAATTCTAAATGCAACCAGTTTCATTTGAAAACCTCCCAAGACTCTCTGAGAAGGATCAGAGATTTTTGATTTAGTGAGAGAAAATCCATTTTGTTTTGCTATTGTTCAACTCTTGGGGTTAGGAATTCATGCTCGTCATCCAGGAAGGCTAAAAGCCCCAGCTGACTTTCCTGTCCCTGAAATGTACTATGTTCTATGGAAATCTGACATTATTACATGAAGGCTTCATCACATTAAAAGCAAATATTTGAATCCCCTTGACCCAGTGATAAAATCAGATACTTTTTATACACAAATAGAGCGCTCTACAGAAATAGAGCACTCTACAGAAATAGAGCACAACAATGATGAAAACTGTTAACTTGAATGCATTTGGGTCAATATAAAAGGGGGGTGGGAAATGACATTGCCATAGGTGTATACTATAGGCCAGCCAACCAAACAGAGGAAATAGATGAACTTTTTGCTAGTCAGCTAACTAAGGTATGTAGGAAGCACATCACAATAGTAATAGGGGACTTTAATTACCCTGATATCAACTGGGAGACAAATTCTGCACCAAGTGGAAGATCAAACAGATTCCTGACAAACCTAGCAGACAACTTTCTCTCCCAAAAAGTAGAGAAGGGAACTAGGGGATTAGCCATATTGGATTTAATTCTCACTAACAGAGATGAAATGATAGAAAGTGTCGAAGCCGCAGGAACCTTGGAGGGAAGTGATCGTGCAATATTGGAATTCAACATTCTGGAAGCACAAGCAATAGAACACAGTCAAACTAGAGTCTTGGACTTTAAAAGAGCTAATTTCAATAAACTTAGAGAGACCTTGGGAAGAATTCCATGGATGAGAATCCTAAAGGGGAAAACAACTCAAGAAGCTTGGGAAATTTTGAAAAGTGAGATAATAAAGGCCCAGTCTAGCACAATACCAACAAAGAAGAAAAAGAACAGCTCTCAAAAGAAACCAGCATGGCTGCATAAAGAACTCTCTGATAAATTGAAAGATAAAAAGGACAAGTATAAGAAGTGGAAAGAGGGGCACATAACTAAGGCAGAATATCAGCAAACAGCCTGTGCCTGCAAAGATGAAGTGAGGAAAGCTAAGGCTCAAAATGAACTAAGGGTTGCAACCAAAGTCAAAAATAACAAAAAAAGCTTCTTTCAACATATAAGAAACAAGGAAAAAGTTAAGGAAATGATTGGTCCATTAGTGAGGGAAAGTGGCAAGAAAGTGACAAGCAACAGGGAGAAAGCAGAACTATTTAACTCATTTTTTGCATCTGTCTTTACACAAAGGGAAAAAACAGTCCAAGCTACCAAAACCAGTGCCATAAAAAACAGAATAGAAATGCAAGTTAAGATAGGCAAGAAAATGGTAAGTGAGCACCTGTCCAGCCTAGACGAGTTCAAATCACAAGGACCAGATGGATTACACCCCAAGGTTCTCAAAGAACTGGCAGACGTGATCTCAGAACCACTGAACTATATTTTTCAAAGATCCTGGAGCACTGGGGAACTACCAGAGGACTGGAAGAGAGCTGATGTAGTTCCCATCTTCAAAAAAGGGAAAAAAATAGATCCAGGAAACTACAGACCTATCAGCCTGACCTCAATACCTAGGAAGATTCTGGAAAAGATAATCAAACAACAAATCAGCAAACACCTTGATGCGAACAAAGTTATCATTAAAAGCCAACATGGGTTTGTCAAAAACAGATCATGCCGGACAAATCTTATTGCATTCTTTGACCAAGTGACAAAACTAGTGGACCAGAGGAATGCTGTAGATATAATTTACTTGAACTTCAGTAAGGCATTTGATAAAGTAGATCACAACCTACTACTTGATAAGATAGAAAAATGTGGGTTAGATAGCATCACCACCAGATGGATTCGTAGCTGGCTGAAAGGCCGTACTCAGCTTGTGGTCCTCAATGGAACCGCATCTACATGGAAGGAAGTGTGTAGTGGGGTGCCCCAGGGCTCTGTTCTGGGCCCAGTGCTCTTCAACATCTTCATCAACAATTTGGATGAGGGGATAGATGGGGAACTCATCAAATTTGCAGACGACACCAAGCTGGCAGGAATAGCCAATACTCCAGAAGATAGGCTTAAGATACAGGAGGATATGGACAGACTCGAACACTGGGCGCTATCTAACAAAATGAAATTCAATGGTGAAAAAAAGTAAGGTTCTACATTTAGGCAGGAAAAATCAAATGCACAGGTATAGTATAGGTGGTACCTTGCTCAATAGTAGTAACTGTGAGAGAGATCTCAGAGTCCTAGTGGACAATCACTTAAATATGAGCCAGCAGTGTGCTGCAGCTGCCAAAAAAGCCAACACAGTGCTAGGCTGCATTAACAGAGGGATAGAATCAAGATCACGTGAAGTATTAATACCACTTTACAATGCCTTGGTAAGGCCACACCTGGAATACTGCATCCAGTTTTGGTCAGCACGATGTAAAAAAGATGTCGAGACTCTAGAAAGAGTACAGAGAAGAGCAACAAAGATGATTGGGGGACTGGAGGCTAAAACATATAGGCAACGGTTGCTGGAATTGGGTATGTGTAGTTTAATGAAGAGAAGGACGAGGGGTGATATGATAGCAGTGTTCCAATATCTCAGGGGCTGCCACAAAGAAGAGGAGTCAAGCTATTCTCCAAAGCACCTGAAAGCAGGACAAGAAGCAACGGATGGAAACTAGTCAAGGAGAGAAGCAACCTAGAACTAAGGAGAAACTTCCTGACAGTTAGAACAACTAACCAGTGGAACAACCTGCCTCCAGAAGTGGTGAATGCTCCAACACTGGAAGTTTTTAAGAAGAGACTGGCCAGCCATTTGTCTGAAATGGTATAGGGTTTCCTGCCTGAGCAGGGGGTTGGACTAGATTACCTCCAAAGGTCCCTTCCAACAACTTCTTCTTCTTCTTCTTCTTCTTCTTCTTCTTCTTCTTCTTCTTCTTCTTCTTCTTCTTCTTCTTCTTCTTCTTCTTCTTCTTCTTCTTCTTCTTCTTCATCATCATCATCATCATCATCATCATCATCATTATTATTATTATTATTATTATTATTACATTATATTACAAGGATGAAAGGCCTTGATGACTATTGGAGAAAATTATAACTTTCAATTATACCTCTCCCAAGCAAACCTCCAACAAGCTACTGCAATAAAACTATCATTAAAGTGTTTTAATCTATTCATAGGTTTAACCCTCAAGCAGCTTCTTTGAGTCTCAGTTAAACATATGTATTATTGGAGTAATCCATGAACCCCTTCATGGATTACTGCCTTGTCGTGGCGAAGGGGCTTGCGTAATTCAATGAAGCTATGAGCTATGCCGTGCAGGGCCACCCAAGACGGAAAGGTCATAGCCGAGAGTTCTGACAAAACGTGACCCACTGGAGAAGGAAATGGCAAACCACTCCAGTATCTTTGCCATGAAAACCCTATGGACAGTACCAAAAGGCAAAATGATATGACGCTGGAAGATGAGCCCCTCAGGTCGGAAGGCGTCCAATATGCTACTGGGGAAGAGCAGAGGGCTAGTACTAGTAGCGCCAGAAAGAATGAAGCGACTGGGCCAAAGCCGAAAGGACGCTCAGCTGTGGATATGTCTGGTGGTGAAAGGAAAGTCCGATGCTGTAAAGATTTTTTCTCCATAGGAACCTGGAATGTAAGATCCATGAATCAAGGCAAGCTGGACGTGGTCAAACAAGAGATGACAAGACTAAACATTGACATCTTAGGTATCAGCGAACTAAAATGGACAGGAATGGGTGAATTTAATTCAGATGACCATCAGGTATACTACTGCGGGCAAGAATCCCTCAGAAGAAATGGAGTAGCCTTCATAATCAATAAAAAAATAGGAAAAGCAATACTGGGATACAATCCTCAAAATGACAGAATGATCTCAGTTCGAATCCAAGGCAAACCATTCAATATCACAGTAGTCCAAGTCTATGCCCCAACCACCGGTGCTGAAGAGGATGAAATTGACCGGTTCTATGAAGCCCTACAGCACCTTATAGAACTAACACCCAAAAATGATGTCCTTATCATCATGGGGGATTGGAATGCTAAAGTAGGAAGCCAAAAGATAACTGGAATAACAGGCAAGTTTGGCCTTGGAGTACAAAATGAAGCAGGGCACAGGCTGATAGAATTTTGTCAAGAGAATACAATGGTCATAGCAAACACTCTTTTCCAACAACCCAAGAGACGGCTTTACACATGGACATCACCAGACGGTCAACACAGAAATCAGATTGACTATATGCTCTGCAGTCAAAGATGGAGAAGCTCTATACAGTCAGCAAAAACAAGACCAGGAGCTGACTGTGGCTCAGACCATGAGCTTCTTGTTGCAAAGTTTAGGCTTAAATTAAAGAAAGTAGGGAAAAGCGCTAGGCCAGTCAGGTATGAATTAAATCATATCCCTGTTCAATATACAGTAGAGGTGACAAATAGATTTAAGGAATTAGATCTGATAGACAGAGTGCCTGAAGAACTATGGACAGAGGTTCGCAACATTGTACAACAGGTAGCAACCAAAACCATCCCAAAGAAAAAGAAATGCAAGAAAGCAAAATGGCTGTCTGAGGAAGCTTTGCAAATAGCTGAGGAAAGGAGGGAAGCAAAAGGCAAGGGAGAAAAAGAAAGATATGCCCAATTAAATGCAGAATTCCAAAGAATAGCTAGAAGAGATAAAAATGCCTTCTTAAATGAACAATGCAAAGAAATAGAAGAAAACAATAGAATAGGGAGGACCAGAGATCTTTTCAAGAAAATTGGAGAGATGAAAGGAACGTTTCATGCAAAAATGGGCATGATAAAGGACCAAAATGGCAGGGACCTAACAGAGGCAGAAGAGATTAAGAAGAGGTGGCAAAATTACACAGAAGAACTATACAACAATGAGCTTAACGTCCCTGATAATCACAATGACGTGGTCACTGACCTCGAGCCAGACATCCTAGAATGTGAAGTGAAGTGGGCCTTAGAAAAGCTGAGCAACAACAAAGCTAGTGGAGGTGACAGTATTCCAGCTGAGCTATTCAAAATCTTAAAAGACGATGCAGTAAAAGTGCTACACTCAATTTGCCAGCAAATTTGGAAAACTCAACAGTGGCCACAGGATTGGAAAAGATCAGTTTACATTCCAATTCCAAAGAAAGGCAGTGCCAAAGAATGTTCAAACTATCGCACCATTGCACTCATTTCACATGCTAGTAAAGTTATGCTTAAAATTCTACAAGCTAGACTCCAGCAGTATGTGGATCGAGAACTACCAGAAGTACAGGCAGGATTTCGAAGAGGCAGAGGAACTAGAGATCAAATTGCTAACATACGCTGGATCATGGAGAAAGCTAGAGAGTTCCAGAAAAACATCTACTTCTGCTTCATTGACTATGCTAAAGCCTTTGATTGTGTGGATCATAACAAACTCTGGCAAGTCCTTAAAGAGATGGGCATACCAGACCATCTTATTTGTCTCTTGAGAAATCTATATGCGGGCCAAGAAGCAACAGTGAGAACTGGACACGGAACCACTGATTGGTTCAAAATTGGGAAAGGAGTCCGGCAAGGCTGTATACTGTCACCCTGCCTATTTAACTTATATGCAGAGCACATCATGAGAAAGGCAGGGCTAGATGAATCAAAAGTTGGAATTAAGATTGCCGGAAGAAACATCAACAACCTAAGATATGCAGATGATACCACTCTAATGGCAGAAAGTGAAGAAGAACTAAAGAGCCTCTTGTTGCGGGTGAAGAAGGAGAGTGCAAAACTTGGGTTGAAACTAAACATTAAGAAAACCAAGATCATGGCATCCGGCCCTCTCAATTCCTGGCAAATAGATGGGGAAGAAATGGAGGTAGTGACAGATTTTATTTTCCTGGGCTCCAAGATCACTGCAGATGGGGACTGTAGCCAAGAAATTAAAAGACGCTTGCTCCTTGGGAGGAAAGCCATGGCAAATCTAGACAGCACACTAAAAAGCAGAGACATCACCCTGTCAACAAAAGTGCGTACAGTCAAGGCTATGGTCTTCCCAGTTGCAATGTATGGCAGTGAAAGCTGGACCATAAGAAAGGCTGAGCGCCAAAGAATTGAGGCCTTTGAACTATGGTGCTGGAGAAGACTCCTGCAAGTCCCTTGGACTGCAAGGCGATCAAACCGGTCAGTCCTAGAGGAGATCAACCCTGACTGCTCTTTAGAAGGCCAGATCCTGAAGCTAAAACTCAAATACTTTGGCCACCTAATGAGAAGGAAGGACTCACTGGAGAAGAGCCTAATGCTGGGAAAGATTGAGGGCAATAGAAGAAGGGGACGACAGAGAATGAGGTGGCTGGATGGAGTCACTGAAGCAGTAGGCGTGAGCCTAGATGGACTCCAGAAGATGGTAGAGGACAGGAAGGCCTGGAGGAACATTGTCCATAGGGTCGTGATGGGTCGGACACGACTTCGCAACTAACAACAACAACATTATTGGAGTAGTGGCTCTTTGTTTGAAAAATAGTAATAACTGAGTCTATGTTTGAAGTGCTGTACATCATTTTGTAGTGCCATCGTATATTGCAAGAGAAGTTGTCATCCTTCAGATTCCAATTCTTCTATAAACCAGTGTCACCGTTCATTAAGAAGAGGGAGGTTTATACTTGGAGTAATACTTGGGGGAACTTCAGTGTTCGCAGAAATACCAATAAAAGTTTACATGAAAATTCTCCTATGCATGGTAATAGCCTACTGAGACCTGCACTTAGAATACTGATGGGAGAAGAACAGAATATTTTTTTTTAGGACAGCACAGCTGACCAATTGATGGTCTGAACAGGAACATCACTCTAAGTCAGGGGTGTCAAACTCAATTTCATTGAGGGCCGCATCAGCATTGCAGTTGCCCTCAAGGGGCCGGGTAGGTAGGGCCAGGGTGGGAGTGGCCTGCTGGGTGGGCGTGGCTAGAGTGCGTATGCCCTACTGGGTGGGCATGGCCAGCTCTACATCGTTCGCATCAAGGGTGCCTATGGGGGCCTGGGCAGGAGTGGGACAGATCTGAGGGTCTCTGGCAGAAGGAGGGTCTCTGGGCCAGGGCCAAGGCAGTGGGGGCCGTTCCCTCACTGTTTCCAGGATGGCTTCGCGGGCCACAAGAAACCACTTCGCTGGCCGGATCTGGCCCCCGGGCCTTGTGTTTGACATGTCTGCTCTAAAGCATAACATTTGGTTTATAATCCATTCAATTATGTGCTCCTCAGAATGTTCTAGTTAGGAAAGTAGATAAGATAAGATAAGATAAGATAAGATAAGATAAGATAAGATAAGATAAGATAAGATAAGATAAGATAAGATAAGATAAGATAAGATAAGATAAGATAAGATAAGATAAGATAAGATAACCTTTATTGTCATTTTTTTTACCATGGGCACAACGGCACACATCAAAAATGAAATTTAGTTGCCTGCTCTCAAAGTGAAACACATACATGACACACACTGCTGCTCAGAGAGGAATTTCTACTTGGGTTCAGAGCTATATTTTAGCAGAAACTGCTGCCTACACTGTGAGGCTAGGAATACACAATAATGCCACTAATTTTAAAAAGCATGCAGCACTTCCTAACATTTGTCTGAAACAGGAAACGCGGGCAGAATTTTAAATTAATTTCAGAAAATAGTATGCATTTCTTTAAAAAAAAAAAACCTATGACTTGGTATGGTGTAATGATTAAAGTGCTGAACTAAGACCAGGATATCCAGATTCACGTTTTGCCTCTACTAAGAAAGGTCACTGGGTGACTTTTGGTCAGTGACACCTGTTGTGGGAAACATTGGAAGAGGTAAGTGCAACACATGAACCCTTGGATTCCTGGAGAAAAGGCAAAATATAAATCTAACTTTTAAAAAAAGTTATTATCGATTTGGAAATGAGCGCCACTGAAACTGATCTGAGTTTAGGAGTTCTTGTGAACACGATTTAGAAAATCCTGGCAGGGAAGACTTTTACAGCGCCACCCAACCATTGTAAAGCCAACATGCAGCTTGTCTTCATTACTGCTATACCATCATATTAATGTTTGGATGATGTCAGAAGACATTATCAGTCACCAGGAGGGAACTGACTCTAACCTGATGGGCAAATGTGCCTTGAAAAGATCTAATGCAGAAAGTTATCTTCAGAACATTCTCTTTTAGAAAAGAAAATGGCAAGTGAAGCTTGTAACTTAGAAATACTTACAACTGATAGTGATCCCAAGTTCCACACCTCTTTTCTTAGGTAGTTTCACATGGAAGGTACCACTGCTTGGAATGACCGATTCTGTGGAACAAGTAGACCAATTAAAAAGGGCACGATCAAACCCGAGGATCATAGAGTGGGTTGCTTTGTCTGCCTGTACCAAAATTACCAACATGTGTGAAGGTAAGTACAGTAGTCTAGTACAGGGGTCAGCAACCTGAAACAGTGAAAGACCCACTCGGAACCGGTTCCCTCACAAAAGGAAAAACTGGGAGCCACAAAAATTGTGTGCGCATGTGCGTACATGCGCGCATGCGCAGAACAGGGTTTGACTGAAGAGTGGAGCCAAGGCGAGATATGCACCTACCCTGCATATTTGAATTGATTGGTTGAACTTTTTTAGTCCCACTTTTTTTTTTGGACTGCACATGGCAGAGGACTGGGAGCCGCAGGAGACGGCTGAAAGAGCCGCATGCGGCTCCGGAGCCGCGGGTTGCAGACCTGTGGTCTAGTACAAAGTTTACTTTGGCAATGGACAAAAAGGTATTTGATAAAAGACCACTGACACGAGTCTCTTCTCAGTTTTCAGTGGCTCTCCTATATGCACAGCTTCCTTATTCATACTGGAATTTGCTGTCACTGGCATCAAAATCTGCAAGACAGTTGGGCCAGATCATATGTTGAGTTTCAGAACACTGTTAGCTAGAACAGTTTTGGGCAGAATTAATGGGAAGATCATCAGGAATGAAGCTGCTTTACGTTTTCTGTAATATTTTCTCATAGCTCATAATAAGTTGTGTCTTGCACATGACGAATATTTCCTTAGTGGATTTAGTTCAGTACAATTAAGTGACCGATAATATAACGCAGCTGAAATTTACAGGTTGTCCTCAACTTATGACAACTCAGCCCAAAATTTCTACTGCTAAGCAAGACAGTTGTTAAGTGAGTTTGCCCCATTTTATGACCCTACTTGCCGCTGTTGTTAAATGAACCACTACAGTTGTTAAGTTAGTAACATGGTTGATAAGTGAATCTGCTCTCCCCATTGACTTTGCTTGTCAGAAAATTGCAAAAGGGGATCAAATGACCCCGGGACACTGCAACTGTCGTAAGTACATACCTGTTGCTAAGCATCTTAATTTTGATCCCATGACCTTGGGGATGCTGCAATGATTGCTAAGTGTGAAAATTGGTCCTAGGTCACTTTTTTTCCCAGTGCCATTGTAACTTCAAATGGTCATTAAACAAACTGTAAGACAAGGACTACCTGTACATTGAAAATTATTGGTGACATTTTTTGGCATGTAGCTTTATTTCTCTTTGAATTGTAAGTGTAATAAAGGCCTTTAGCAGATGAATGTTTATGCATATATAGCATTCAACATACAGAAAGGTGGGTCCTAAACTGAATAAATATATTCAGTATTTTTTGTAGATCAGCATCTAAGAGAGAAATGCACTAATTTACGTCATTTTTGAAAGAAAAAGTTGTGTGCAGGTACAAGTGTCAGACTTTTTTTTTTTTAGGGCTTTGTAGCTCGGATTCTATAACAAAGTAAAATCCCAGTTGTTCTAACAAGAGCAAATTAAGTAACAAGTTATTAGTTTCCCCTCTGAGATTTAGCCATTTTTAGTTTTACAACTATAGACACATCAGAGCTTTGACAATTATCTAGTGACAGGAGCCCAGCGGCTGTGAGAACATGGAGAATGGAGGGGGCTGCTGTCACATTCCTGTGCCAGATGTATGCCCATTTCCTGAAATGAGAACTGGAGCTTTATAGGTGTCCCAGTATCTCCCAATGTCTCCTATACCTAAACATAATCACATTAATTGACTCTGAATTACACTTTTCAGCCTCTGTTAGTTACAACATAGTGCAATTGAAAAACGGCTAATTAAAATCAGGAAGATCCAGATCCAGTTGCTGGCCCTCATGTGGTCACCATCTCTTATCTTCATCCAGAAGTTTGTACTAGTGTGTGAAAGGAGTACTTCATATGCACAGGCCTAATAAATATTGCCAGTAATCGAAGAAACTACAGATGGTCCTCAATTTATAAGCATTCATTTAGTGACTGTGAAAAGTTACCACAGCATTGAAAAAAGAGACAACCAGTCCTCATATTGTGGCAGTCCCCATAGTCACGTGATCAAAACTCAGACGCTTGGCAACTGGCATGTATTTAAGACAGTGGCAGCATCCTGGGGTCATGTGATCACCATTTGTTACCTTCCCAGCTGGTTTCTGACAAGCCAAGTCAATGGGGGAAGCTGGATTTTCTTAACGACTGTGCGACTCACTTAACTAGTTGTTTGCTTAACAACTGTAGCAAAAAAGATTGTAAAATTTGGCCATAACTCAGTATTCCCTTCTTTATAGCAATGGAAATTCTGGTTCTAATTGTGGCCATAAGTCAAGGACTACCTGTATACTCTATCTCATTCCTGTGCCTGGTGAACCAATCTGAGTCAGATATTTGGAAAAAATTACATATTTCTCATAAAAACGAGCTTTTTTAGACAGAATCAGACTACAAATGCATAGATAGCCTACTTTTAATCATCAGGAATTTTACAGAAGCACACAATCTGAGGTCCTTTCCAACCAAACTATCTACCATCTGAAGAATTCTGCCATTTTATCTGCTTACAATGTTGCTTTGCCATTATTTGCTTGTCTTTCCCTTAAGCAGACCTACTTCACTTCTCTTAATGTACTACTACATAACTGTTGCTACATATTTGAAATTTTATATATGGCATACATTGATTCTGGCTTCAGAAATCAATATACAGTTGCCCAATACATCAAGATCATGCATCATGTCTGATTCTGGGCCATTAAAAATAATCTGGTCATCTACTGTTCTATGCTGCTGCTAACTATACTGAAAACAAAGCAACATAATTAAAAAGGAAATTGGGATTAGGCTGAAAAAATATCCATACCTGCCACATCAAATTCAATCTCTAACACAACTTTATTAGTAAGTGCTGCATCCCGCAACAGCTGGTTGGCTTCCTCCATCGTCCCATCTTCAGTTGCAATGCTGTTGATGGAAAGTACTCTGTCTCCAACTTGTAGAAGGCCACACCTTTAATGAAGAGTGATGAAGGAGATTGGGAGAAGTCAAGAGAAAAGGACATTCATCAAGACCATGTAGCCCCTTTCCCATGACATCAAAGAACAAGGCTGATGGGGAATCCAATTTGGAAGCACACATATTTGAGACAGTCAAATAAGAGAGGATTCATACACATTGATGGACTACCTATAATATGTCCAAAGTCTGATAGGGGTTTCCCTTCCCACTCTCTTCTATTGCAGAGAATTAAGTTAGAACCTGAATGAGCTTCTTTGTAATGTTTTCTATTTCCTGGGTTCAACACATGCTTTTGTTTTTGTAACTATTTCTACATATTTTCTCCATGACTTTCTACATATCCAAAGATACATTAAAACTAAAATCAGTGTTATATGAAAGCTGCTTTGAAGCATACTTTAATCTTACAGAAATCCAATTAACCATTCCTGACCCCACTGTCATTCAGACTAATGACACCAAAAGTTACATAATACTGTATGTGCCGTATTGCAAGTTGCAAGCTTATTCAGCTGACTTCAGTGGCGTAGCGTGGGTTGTCAGCACCCGGGGCAATTTGCGCCCCCTAACCCGGTGACGTCATGGCACCGCCGAAAAGACGCACCCCGCAGTGGCGTAGACTTTCCAAGAAGAGTCGCGCGCATGCGGGATGCTTCCGGGTCCCTCTCGAGGGCGGCTGGGCGGGGCTCCGACCTGCAAGAGCCGCTGCATTCAAGCTCGCACGTGAGCCCCGCTAAATAAAGCCACGCATGCGCACGAAGCTAGGCCAGCCGGCCGGCGGGTCCGTCTTCGCTCGGCCAAGCCTGCCGGGGCGCCTGCGGGGCGCTTGCGGTTGGCCTGAGCCTGGGCGGAGAGTTGGGCGCTTCTATTTATTTTATTCAGTTTATGTGGCCGCCCATCTCACCTGCCGGACTCGTTTCGCTTTGCAAGAAAGAGCAGCTCGAGAGCGGAGCCAAGCCGACTCTGTGCAGCCCTTGGGGCTCCCTGAGCAGCTCAGTGCGAGCGCGCCCCCCCAGATGTTGCGCCCGGTGCGGCCCGCCCCCCCTGCACCCCCCACGCTACACCACTGGCTGACTTCAGTGCTTCAGCAAATCAGGTAACTTTTTCCCCCCTACATATTTTCCCTCTTGAAGATACACTTCTTATACAAACTTGTCATACATTTATTGTATTGATAGTTCTGCATTTGGAGACTTGGAATAGCAGGAATGGAAATAAAAAGAAAAGAATTACAGATCATCCTTGACTTACAAAAACAATTGGAACTGGAATTTTGATCATAAGTTATTGCAGTCATAAGTCAAGGCATTCACGAGACTTAACCTGATTTTTTAACCATTTTTACAACAATCATTAAGTGATTTGTTTGGTCATTAAGCAAATCAATTCACCTGAATGGGTGAGTTTTGCCAGGGACCAACAGAAAACATTGTCAATTGCAGTCATGTGACTGTGGGACACTACAGCTAGTTGTAAATGTGAGCCGGTTGCTAAGAAGCATAAATGTGATCATGTGACAGGGGGCACAACATTTTATTTATTTATTTATTTGTTTGTTTGTTTTTATAAACCGCCCTTCTCCCGAGGGACTCGGGGCGGTGTACAGAATAAGGTAGGTATACAGAATGAACAATAGTGAAAAAAACAATAGTAAAAAACAAACTGGGACCCCAATTCGAGCTATCAGGCCAGGCCGGACTGCAGTTGAAGCTTCCGAGTGGATCTCAAGGGCAGCCCCATGTAGAGAGCGTTACAGTAGTCTAGGCGAGAGGTCACAAGAGCATGGGTGACTGTACGTAAGGCATCCAGGTCCAGATAAGGCCGTAATTGGCGAACTAGTCGAACCCGGGAGAAGGCCCCCTTGGTCACAGCTCCTATGTGATCTTCCAGGGAGAGCTGCGAGTCGAGGAGGACACCCAGGTTGCGGGCCCTATCAACAGGGGGTAGTAACTTGTCCCCGATGTTAAGGGATGGGATGTTCTGAGTATCCTGGCTTGCCGGTACGTACAGCCATTCAGTCTTGTCCGGGTTCAGTTGAAGCCTGTTCCTCCCCATCCATTCCCGGACCGCTTTCAGGCAGCGGGACATCACGTCGAGGGCATCACTGATGTTGTTTGGAGTTGAGATGAAAAGCTGGGTGTCATCAGCATACTGATGGTACCCTACTCCAAAGCTGCATTATGATGGTTAAAGTCACTCTGGATAGTGAGATAAGCACTTTTGAAAAAAAGAAAGAAAGAAAGAAAGAAAGAAAGAAAGGAAGGAAGGAAGGAAGGAAGGAAGGAAGGAAGGAAGGAAGGAAGGAAGGAAGGAAGGAAGGAAGGAAGGAAGGAAGGAAGTTTTATGAGCCATAAAGCACTCTTTTTGAGACTGTCATAACTTTGAATGACAGATTATAAGTTGAGAACTACTTGTATGCTATACAAAAGTGAGAAAGAATCAAGTCATAGGAAAAGATTTTGCATAGAGGAGGTAAAGGCAGTTTAGAAATGAACTGAACAATAAATAGGTGAATGTAGCAGTCCTCAGAATATGGGAACAGAGAGGTATTGAATAGGATAGAATCCATGGGCAGGATTTTAAAATGAGTGAAGACTATCCTTGAAAATCCTACAAAATTAATGTGGCAAACCACATGGAAATACCACAACTCATAAATGGCTAGGGAGCTCTTAATGCTTTTAAAAGAAAAGGGTGTATTTATGTATGAAGATCTTCCTATTTAGTTATTACAATGAAAAGGCTGGAGAAGCATTTGAGAAATCACAGAAGCAGCTTCCTCTGTTGAGTGGTTCTGATGTACCATTCAAAGACTGGGAAAAATCCATTACTTGAACTGAGCTTGTAACAAAATTGCCTAAACATCTTAGCCTTTCTAATCAATAGGGGGGAAAAATCAAGATCCAATATATGTTTTAGCCCAAGAACAGAGTACTTTGAAAATCCAAAAGCTTTATATCTTGATTGTTTGAGTCCAAGACATTTTATTTCCCTTATTAGTAGATTGAAAAGAGCTAATAGGATATTTTCAGGCTCAAATCCTCCAGCTTTATAAAATATTATGAAATGAAATTATACCCAGTTGTTCCTTTAATAAAGACACTGATGCAAGATACCACACATAATTATGATCTGCATTTACAAGATCACTTTTTTCTAAAAATTAATAAGAAAATATCCTCATGGAGGTTCACATAGATTTTCAGAAGGATGAACATAAACAAAGCCAATTTTCCATTAACCAAATAATCTAGAACCATTAAAAATGTATACCAATCGTTGATTTTTTTTAAAAAAATTAAATAGGTATTTGCCTTTTTCCTCTTTATCTTTTACTATATTTTCTCAGTTAATCAGTAACACATGTAGAAATGAGGAAATTTCATAAAACAAAATAATAGATTCACACAGAGAACTGATTTTAATAGTGTTACTGAGAGTAGCCCAATTCACAGGTTTCAATGAAATAACATTAACTCATCTGGAATATGTTTCTTCTCTGGTCTAGCTGAGGAGGCTGCCATCTCGATTTAGCTTTTTTCTCTTCCTTGCTGTAGAAGTAACCTGGCAGCTTCTCAAGATCTGGTGGCACCTCTGAATAACTTCACACATTTGTACTTTTCCCCAGTGCGAGAACTGGACTGAGGCATAAGTTTAGCAAGTTAAACCTGGGGCCTTGGGGCCCAAAAAAGCTCTCCCAAAATGTCAGGATTTTCTTTTCATTTGTTAATGAAAATTACAACTCCATGTGGTGCATTCCAGCAATAGTCTAATTTCAGCTGTGTAAAGTGCACTGGCCAAATAGAGCCTCTGCAGCGTCCCATAGCTTAGGGCAGGGGTGTCAAACTCAATTTCATTGAGGGCCGCATCAGCATTGCAATTGCCTTCAGGGGGCCGGGTGGGTGTGGCCTGGGTGGGATTGGCCTACTGGGTGGGCATGGCTAAAGTGTGTATGGCCTACTGAGTGGGCATGGCCAGCTCTACATCATTTGCATCAAGGGTGCCTATGGGGGCCTGGGCAGGAGTGGGACAGATCTGAGGGTCTCTGGCAGGAGGAGGGTCTCTGGGCCAGGGCCAAGGCAGTGGGGGCCGTTCCCTCACTGTTTCCAGGATGGCTTCACGGGCCGCATGAAACCACTTCGCGGGCCGGATCTGGCCCCCGGGCCTTGTGTTTGACATGTCTGGCTTAGGGCCTCACCACATCTAAATCTGGCCTCACTTACTATATTTAAGGAATGGCAAATGAAAAAAAGGGGAAAAATTTTCTTATGCTTTTACCTTAATTTAATTTAATTTAATTTAATAATTTAATTTGTATACCGCCTGTAATATATATGTATACAAAATGTTAGCAGTAAGTTAAAACCGTTTATTCCATTTATTCCGTGAGGTAAACAAAACTGACAGGAGAACACGCGGGAACTTTGACAGCTGTCAAAGTTCCCCACCAGGGCGCAGGCGCAGCCACTGACAGCTCGCGGCTGTCAAAACACCTGTTGTGACTCAGGGCCAGCCTGTGGGTCCGACAGCCGGGTCCGATGTATCGGAGGACTCAGATGTGGGGGAGGAGGGAAACGAACCGGCTGATGATGATTTGGAGACTTTGCAGAGTCCTCAGCCGGGAACCTCTGCTCAGCTGTGTGAGCCCGAGAGTGCGGAGGATGATGACCCACAGCTGGCCCTGTTCAAGGACGCCCGACGCAGGAGGCAGTCGAGCAGGGACAAACAAAGGAAGGCTATGGGACTCCTCGGGAGGAGGCACAGGGAGACCACGCCCTGAGCTCTCTATAAAAGGAGTGTTTGGGGAGGGGCTGGTTGCTGAAAGCAACTCTTTTGCTTGAGAAGATAAGCTCTTGTGTGTTTACTATTAAATCTTGGCAGAAGCCTTTTAGCCTTGGACGCTTTCCAGTCTCTTCTTTTGATTAGGGGTGCGAGAAGAGGGCTGGTTCAGAACAGTTTGCTTTCAGCCACCCACCCCTTAATACTACGATGGAGCAGCTTCTTGCCGAGAATGCCCAGCTCAACCAGCAACTCACCTTGCTGGCCACTCAGGTGGCACAACTGCAGGCTCAGGTACATGCTGCCCCCCCACCCAGGAGGAAATGTCAGATAGCTATGCCGGATAAATTTGCTGGTAAACCAGAACTGTTTCCTGCCTTCCTGGGACAATGCCGGCTTTATATCAGCGTGAGAGCAGCTGATTTCCCCACTGACCGAGATAAGGTGGGATTCGTGTTGAGCCTTCTGTCGGGAGATGCAGCTCGTTGGGGCACGCCTCTGTTGGCACAGCCTAGCCCTTTGTTGGATAACTTTGGGGGGTTTTGTGACCATATGCGCCTCATGTACGAGGACCCGATTAAGGCGCAGACCGCCACCCGACGTCTGAAAGCTTTGAGGCAGGGTCAGCGCCCCCTACAGGCCTATATCAGCGATTTCCGGCTGCTTAGCCAGGATTCCGCCTGGAATGAGGCTGCGCTCGTGGATGCCTTTCAGGATGGCTTGTCAGAGGAGATGTTGGATGAGCTGGCCCGCGTGGACATTCCCTCAGACCTGAATGGGCTGATCCATCTTTGTCTGCGGATCGATGCCCGGCTGCAGCAGCGTAAGAGTCGCCGTGCCACCCCACAGACCCCTGCCGCCCCTGTTGTGCGTGAGCCCCCAGTCCAGAGGGAGGAGCCAATGGAGCTGGGTGCCGCCAGGTCCCGTCTATCGGTGACGGAAATGGACAGACGACGATCGGAGGGGTTGTGTTTTTACTGTGGGGACCCTGGACATTTGGCTGCTTCTTGCCCGAAGAAGCGTCAGCGGGCGTCAGTGACCAAGCCGGCCCCGAGAAAGTCCCCTACTTTGCTGTCGGGAAACGGCCCGAGCCCGATCTAGACGGTGTGAAAGATCGGGCGACCCACAACGATCACGCCGAGCGACGCCGTTCCGACGGTGCCTGTGAACCTCCACGGCATTTGATTCTGGAGGCACGACTGATCCTTCCTGGCAAGCCAGAGGGGATTCCGGTCCATGCCTTAATTGACTCTGGGGCTACCACTAACTTTATGGATTCGGCCTTTGTGGCCAAATGGGCTGTTCCCCAGTGTCCGGTGGATCCGCCCATGCTTGTGGAGACCATCGATGGTCGAGTGCTCCTGTCCGGGCCTATCACGGCCGCCACGCAACCCGTGTGTATGGCCATCAGTACCCATGTGGAGGCCATTCAGTTTTACGTCACTTCGGATCTGCACTTCCCCGTGGTCTTGGGACTGGCGTGGCTCCGGGCGCATGATCCACAGATCTATTGGTCTCAGAACTTGGTCACCTTCCCAAGTTTGCAGTGCGTGGACCACACCCGCCATATCTGTGCCGGCCAGGTGGAGGGTTCCCCAGGGGTTTCCTTGCCTCCCGAACTGTCCGACTTTGCTGACGTGTTCAGCGAGTCAGAGGCGGACCAATTACCCCCGCACAGGCCCTACGACTGCTCCATTGACCTAGTCCCTGATGCGCCTCTCCCAGTGGGGCGTTTGTACTCCATGTCGGAGCCCGAGTTGGCTGCATTGCGGGACTTCCTGACAAAGAACTTGGCTCGTGGTTTCATCCGGCCCTCGTCCTCGCCAGTGTCTGCGCCCGTGCTCTTCGTCAAAAAGAAGTCGGGCGAGTTACGGCTTTGCTGTGACTACCGGAAACTCAACGCCATCACGGTGCGTAACCGCTACCCGCTGCCCCTCATCCCCGAGCTCTTGGACCGACTCCGGGAGGCTAAGATCTTCACGAAACTGGACCTGCGTGGAGCTTACAACCTCGTCAGGGTTCGGCCGGGTGATGAGTGGAAGACGGCGTTTGGTACTCGCTATGGACATTTCGAGTACACGGTGATGCCGTTTGGCCTGACCAACGCCCCCGCTGTGTTTCAGCATTTTATGAACGACATCTTTCGGGATCTGTTGGACCAGTTTGTTGTGATTTACCTGGACGACATCCTGATTTACTCCCCGTCACGTGAAGCGCATCATCAGCATCTCCGTCAGGTCCTGCAGCGCCTCCGGAAACATCGGCTGTTTGCCAAGTTGGAGAAGTGCCAGTTCTACCAGGTGACCATTGATTTCTTGGGCCACCGCATTTCTCCTGAGGGCATCGCCATGGAACCGAGTAAAGTTGAGTCGTTGCAGAGTTGGCAACCCCCGCGTCGCGTGAAGGATGTTCAGCGACTTCTTGGATTTGCCAACTACTATCGGACATTCATCCCTGGCTTTGCTGCCTTGACAGCCCCCCTCACCCGGCTCCTGCAGAAGAAGACTCGGTTCCAGTGGAACGCCCCCGAACAACAGGCGTTCCAAGCTTTGAAGGACGCCTTCATGAAGGAGCCCATCTTGAAGCATCCTGACCCGCAACGGCCGTTTGTCGTGGAGGCGGACGCCTCCGACATTGCCATTGGGGCCGTGTTACTCCAGGCAGCGACGCCCAACGGTACCCTTTTCCCTTGCGCGTATCACTCTCGGAAATTGAACCCCTCGGAGCGCAACTATACCATCTGGGAGAAGGAGCTGCTGGCCATCAAGGCGGCGTTCGAGGCTTGGAGGCATCATCTGGAGGGGGCGCGGCATCAGATCGAGGTCCGGACGGACCACAAGAATCTGGAAAGCCTGCAGACCGCTCGGAATTTGAACCAACGCCAGATCCGGTGGTCCCTCTTCTTTGCGAGGTTTGACTTCCGGGTGCGGTACATACCAAGCGGGCACAACCAGAGAGCGGATGCTCTGTCCAGGAAGCCCGAGTACACCCGAGTGGAAGACAAGCTTCCGCCCAGGACCGTGATCCCCGTCGAGTCTTTTGCTGCGGTGCGGGAGCCGGTGGATATACGGGCTCGGATCCGGGAGGCGCAGCAGCAGGAGGCGTGGGTGGCTCAGCGGAAGGAAGAGGTGGGGCCAGATTCGCCTTGGTCGGTCACGGATGGACTCCTGTATTATCGTGACCGGCTCTATGTTCCAGGAGGGCCACTCAGGGGACTCGTCCTCAGCCAATGTCATGATAACCCGGCTGCGGGGCATTTTGGCCTGTTCAAGACTCTGAACCTGGTCTCCCGTACCTTCTGGTGGCCCCGAGTCCGACACGATGTCCAGTCTTATGTCACCTCCTGCGTCCCATGCAGGCAGGCCAAGTCAGCGACAGGGGCCCCGCCTGGTTTACTGCAGCCTTTGCCAACGCCCAAGAGACCCTGGGGGGCTGTGTCCATGGACTTTCTGACGGATCTACCCCCATCCTCCGGCTTCACGACAGTGTTTGTGGTGGTGGACATGTTGACCAAGATGGCGCACTTCATCCCCTGTCGCGGCTTACCGTCAGCTCGCGCCACTAGTCGCATGTTCATCCAACAGGTGTTCCGGCTGCACGGCCTTCCCGATAGAGTCGTCTCCGATAGGGGGGCCCAGTTTACAGCCCGCTTCTGGCAGGAGTTGATGCGGGCGTTGGACATTAAGGTTTGCCTCTCGTCCGCGCATCATCCTCAGACCGACGGGGGTACCGAGAAGGTTATCGGCATCTTAGAGCAGTATCTGCGCTGCTACGTTAACCTGCAGCAGGACAATTGGGTGGACTATTTGGCCATAGCCGAGTTTGCCTTTAACAACTCGCAGCACACCTCCACGCAGATGACACCGTTCTTGGCCAACGTGGGTTATCACCCTCGGTTTTTCCCCCTTTCTCCCGTGGACTCACCGGAGCCGGCAGCGAACGAATTCATGGCGGAGTTACAGGCGATCCATCGGTTGGTGCGACGGCAGCTGGAGAAGGCCAAGGCCGACTACAAGAGGTTCGCCGATCGGTCGAGAAGGGATACGCCTCCACTATCGGTGGGGGATCGGGTCTGGCTGTCCACCAGGAACCTACCATCCACTCGGCCGGCGAGGAAGCTGGACCACCGTTACCTTGGACCGTTCCCAGTCGAGGCCGTCATCAACCCGGTCGCCTATCGTTTAACTCTGCCACGTTCCCTGCGCGTGCACCCCGTCTTCCATCGGTCCTTGTTGGTCCCCGAACAACCGGCCTGTCCACTTCGCCAAGCGGAACCTCCCCCATCAGGACCTCGTGATGGAGGCAGCACCCCCGAGTACGAGGTCGCCAGCATCAGGGATTCCCGCTGGCTGAAAGGTCGCTTCCAGTACCTGATCGAGTGGAAAGGGTACGGGCCGGAGGACTTCACATGGGAAGACGCGACCGCTGTTCATGCCCCTGCGTTGGTGACTGCTTTTCACGAACAGTTCCCATCCCGACCGCATCCGGATCGGCAGACCCGGGGGAAGGGCCCTGCGGTGCGGGATAGTGTTGTGACTCAGGGCCAGCCTGTGGGTCCGACAGCCGGGTCCGATGTATCGGAGGACTCAGATGTGGGGGAGGAGGGAAACGAACCGGCTGATGATGATTTGGAGACTTTGCAGAGTCCTCAGCCGGGAACCTCTGCTCAGCTGTGTGAGCCCGAGAGTGCGGAGGATGATGACCCACAGCTGGCCCTGTTCAAGGACGCCCGACGCAGGAGGCAGTCGAGCAGGGACAAACAAAGGAAGGCTATGGGACTCCTCGGGAGGAGGCACAGGGAGACCACGCCCTGAGCTCTCTATAAAAGGAGTGTTTGGGGAGGGGCTGGTTGCTGAAAGCAACTCTTTTGCTTGAGAAGATAAGCTCTTGTGTGTTTACTATTAAATCTTGGCAGAAGCCTTTTAGCCTTGGACGCTTTCCAGTCTCTTCTTTTGATTAGGGGTGCGAGAAGAGGGCTGGTTCAGAACAACACCAAGCCGGCTCACCACGCGGAAAGAAGAACTGTCAAGAGAAGACGGCGGTGATTGGCTCGGCTAGACGCGGTGCCAAAAGAAATGATCCTGATTGGATCTCACTGACAGCTGCCGGCTATAAAAGCCGGACAAGTTATTCTGTTTTTGCCTTGTTCTAAATAAAGTCTTAGTTCAGTAACCTGTCGTCCCGAGTGGTCCTTCGGCTACTTCACTGGCGACGAAGGTGGGATCGCTCCTGAGCTGAAGTCACGGCCGAGGAAGAGAGTTCCCGGCCAGAGCTGTCACTGGAAGTTTTAACTTTCGAACGGAGCGAGACCAGGACCGGACGACATGGCCAACTTCGGGCGTGTGAGGGAATTCGATACCCGCCATCCGGAGAGATGGCAGTCACACCTGGGGCAAGTCGAGGGGTTCCTCCTCGTCAGCAAAATCACCGACGACAGAGCAAAGGCCGCTGCTTTCCTGTACATCAGCGGGCCCCCGGTATACGACGCTGCCGTTGGGCTGTTCAGCCCGGTACCCATCACAGAAGTCTCCTACGCGGACCTGGTCGACCAGCTCAACAAACATTATATGCCAGCCCACTCGGAGCTGTACTGGCGAGTACAGTTCGCCCAGAAGAAGCAGCGACCGGACGAGCCCGCAAACGACTTCATCGCCGGGGTCAGGCATGCCGCTCGTAACTGCTGCTTTCCCGACTTGGAAGACCGCATCAGGGACCAAGTGGTGATAGGCTTGAGGGACGAGCGTCTCCAGAAAAAACTGACGTCAAAACCAGACATGAGCCTAGCCGAACTGACCCGAGAGATAATGGCCTACGAATATAACCACAAGAAAAAACTGACCGCCACAACACCAGAAAGTCCAGCAACCATATACCACGAGAACGCAACCCTCAGTGACAGCGACGAGTCCGTAGACTTCACCGACGGTGAGGCCCTTCAGCGCAGGATGGAGCGTCGACAACAGCGGAGAAGCGACACGTCAGATCGCCAAAGAGCCAGAACCCCCCCGCCACCACGACACGAGCAACGGGCCACCTGTGCCAGCTGCGGGGGCAACCATGCCCGGGGAAGCTGCCGGTTCCGGAACGCAAAATGCCACAATTGCGGAAAAACCGGCCACATCAAACCAGTGTGCCGAAGCCGGCCCCGCGACAACGTGCATGATCTGGAGGCCAACCCCCCAGGTAGGCCAACCGCCCAGGCCAACAAGGGAGGAGCGCCAGGGATCTTAGTGGAAACAATAGATAAGGTGCATAGCCTAAGTCCAAAAGTAAGGATCAGGGTAAAAATTCAGGGAGTCACTTGCCTCATGGAGGTGGACTCCGGGTCAGCAGTCTCCTTAATATCGTTCAAAACGTATCAGGAGATATGCCAGCGAAGCAATAGGAAAATTCCTCTTAAAAAAACCCAGGTCCATCTAGCAGATTTTCAAAAAAACCCCATTCCTCTAGAAGGGAAGGCTAAGGTCGCTGTAGAATACAAAAAATTCAAGGGACCCCTGGAAGTCTTAGTAACTCCAGGGAACTGCACCAACCTAATTGGGCTGAACTGGTTCAGCCCTCTGTGCATCGCCATTACTGGGGTAAATACAGTACAAGCCTCTAGCCTCGAAGCCATCTGCAACAAGTATGCAGACGTCTTTGATGGCACACTAGGAAAATACACTGGCCCTCCCATCTCCTTAAAATTAAATCCTACCATCCAGCCCATAAAGATAAGAGCTAGGAGGGTTCCATTTGCCCTCAAAGAAAAAATAGAGAACGAGCTAGAACGCCTCATAGGACTAGGGGTGCTGGAACCAACTGAAGGGGGAAGCTGGGAGACCCCAATAGTCACCCCAGTTAAACCTAATGGGGAAATTAGATTATGTGCAGACTATAAAGCGACCCTTAACCTAGCCCTCAGCCCCCATGCTTACCCGGTGCCAGCAGTGAGGGACGTCCTCGCTTCCATCCGCTCCAGCGCCATTTTCGCAAAACTTGATCTGACGCAGGCGTACTTGCAACTGCCTGTCACAAATGACACCGCGGAAGCTCAAACAATTGTCACCCACCGCGGTGCCTTTAAAGTGAAAAGACTCCAATTTGGCATATCGGCAGCCCCAGGTATCTTCCAAGGTATCATGGAGAAAACCTTAAAAGGGATACCCGGGGTCTGTCCCTATTTCGACAATGTTCTCATCGCCGGGGAAAACGAAGCAAACTTAGCTGACAGACTGTCAGCTGTGCTGAGCCGGCTCAGAGAAGCCGGTCTCAAACTAAAACGGGAAAAGTGCTCCATCGGAGTCACTTCCACAGAATTCCTAGGGTACAAAATAGACACCCAAGGCATCCACCCCACCACAGAAAAACTAAAGGCTATTCAGACAGCTCCCTGTCCAAAGAATAAACAAGAGCTCCAAGCCTTTTTGGGGTTATTAAACTTCTACCATGCTTTCCTTCCCCACAAAGCCACTATAGCAGAGCCTCTCCATAGGCTCCTAGACAAGGGAACTGCCTGGTCCTGGACCAAAACACATGAAAATAGCTTCCAGTCATTAAAAAATATCATCTGTAACAGTTCAACAGTCACCCTCTTTAGAGAAGACACACCGGTATGCATCGCTTGCGATGCATCTCCCTATGGAATTGGGGCAGTATTAAGTCATCTATACAAGGATGGCACCCAAAGACCCATAGCTTTTTATTCACGCACCCTGTCAAAAGCTGAAAGAAACTACACGCAAATCGATAGAGAAGCACTAGCAATAGTCGCAGGGGTAAAAAAGTTCCATGACTACCTCTATGGGAGACCCTTTACCATATTCACGGATCACAAACCACTACTAGGAATATTCACTTGGGATAAAACAACCCCGCAGATTCTATCTCCAAGAATACTGCGTTGGTCCACCTTCTTATCAGCATATTCATACAAATTAATACATAAACCAGGGAAGGAATTAGGACACGCAGACTGCCTCAGCAGGCTACCAATTCAAGGCAAGGACCCTGACCCAGCCCCAGCAGGGCTGATCCTGGCAATATCCCAACTTCCTGACTGCCCCCTCTCCGCTAAAATTATAGCTAAAAATTCAGCTAAGGACAAAATACTCAGCAGAATCCTCAGGTGGACAACCACAGGATGGCCAGCAAAAAATCCACACCCTCAATTCCAGCCATACTATAACAGGAAAAACGAAATGTCTTCACACCTGGGATGCCTTTTGTGGGGAAACAGGGTAGTAATACCTGACAAAAACATAGCACAAACATTAGACACCTTACACGAAGGGCATCCAGGCATAGTTAAAATGAAGGCTCTGGCCAGAAATTATGTCTGGTGGCCTGGCATAGATAGAGATAGAAAAATATGTGGGAGGGTGCTACACCTGTCAGTCAACACGAAGCGAACCACCCCAAGCCCCAATTCATAAATGGGAAACTACAAAAAACCCATGGTCATGCATACATCTAGATTTTGCAGGACCAATCCAAGGGCAGAGTTTCCTAATAATAGTTGACAGCTATTCAAAATGGTTAGAAGTAATTCCCCTTAGAAAAACCACTTCAGGGGCCACCATACAAGCCCTTAGGAAAATATTCGCCACCCACGGCCTCCCAGACACCATGGTCTCAGACAACGGACCTCAATTCACCTCTCGTGAATTTCAGATGTTCACTATGAAGAACTGTATTAGACTGGTCACGTCTGCACCGTTCCACCCATCGACGAACGGGATGGCTGAAATTATGGTGCGCTCAACTAAAGAAGCCTTAAAAAAGTTCGTAAAGGGGAACTGGCAGCGTCGACTCAGCCAGTTCCTAATGTCACAACATACAACTCCCTGCACGACAACCGGCAAGACACCAGCAGAGCTAAGATGGGGGAGGAGACTGATAACGCGGCTCGACAGACTACATCCCGACACTTACACCGCGGAGCCAGATCACCCCCCCCACCTCGTACATTTAAACCTGGGCAAATGATCTGGGCACGATCATACACAGCAAAAAATAAATGGGTCCAAGGGACGGTGTTACAACAAACAGGACCCATTTCCTACCTAATACACACGCCTACTGAAGGCAATCTGCGTCGGCACATTGATCAGCTCAGGCCAAGACAGCCACAACACCGCCCAGACCCTCACCCACAGGAGCACCAAAACCCACCCCCCGGAGACACTTTGCTGATACCAAATCAAGGGGAGGAGGATCAAGAGAACTTGCCACTACCCGAGCCAGACATCGTACCACCCCCAAGGCGTTCAAACAGGAACAGAAGAGCCCCAACATATTTGAAAGACTACCAATGGGCCGGCTCCAACGACCAACAAGGGGGAGGAAACACTCCAGGGGAGGGGTAAGGGGTGTAATATATATGTATACAAAACGTTAGCAGTAAGTTAAAACCGTTTATTCCATTTATTCCATGAGGTAAACAAAACTGACAGGAGAACACGCGGGAACTTTGACAGCTGTCAAAGTTCCCCGCCAGGGCGCAGGCGCAGCCACTGACAGCTCGCGGCTGTCAAAACACCAAGCCGGCTCACCACGCGGAAAGAAGAACTGTCAAGAGAAGACGGCGGTGATTGGCTCGGCTAGACGCGGCGCCAAAAGAAACGATCCTGATTGGATCTCACTGACAGCTGCCGGCTATAAAAGCCGGACAAGTTATTCTGTTTTTGCCTTGTTCTAAATAAAGTCTTAGTTCAGTAACCTGTCGTCCCGAGTGGTCCTTCGGCTACTTCACCGCCCTTCTCCCGAAGGACTCAGGGCGGTGAACAGGGCAATACATAATAAAAACCAGGATACAAAAATTAAAAAGTAATTAAACTACAATGCCCGTAATAAATTAATACATATTAAAAGTTAAAACCAATTATAAAACCCAGCCCCAACCCATCAGACCAGGCCAGCTTGTTCAAAAAGAAAGGTTTTGAGATCACGCCGAAAGGAGCGAAGGTCGGGGGTCGTTCGGAGCTCAACCGGCAAGTGGTTCCAAAGGTCTGGCGCACCCACAGAGAACGCTCTCCCCCTGGGGGCCACCAATTGACATTCCTTGATCGGAGGCACCCTGAGGAGGCCCTCTCTGTGGGAGCGCACTGGACGGAGGGAAGTTGACGCCGGTAAAGGTAAAGGTAACATTTCCTTCAAATCAAGTTTGTCTCCTGGTGACTTCATGGACATTTCCATGCAGCAATATGGAAATGGTTTCCCTCTGTTTTTTCAGCTACCCGGGTCTACCATATACATGCCTGGAGGTCTCTCTCTAACCAACCTGACCCTGCTTAGCTTTTCAACTGGATTGGCTCAGGTAACAAGTTGAGTTTCTGTGATGCACTGTACTGAATCCATTTAAAACACAAACTACATAATACTAGGGATATGTTGAGGGTCAACATATTCCCTATGTTACACATGCATTAGTTGCCTGAGATTGGTTGCTAGTTAAGATGGCAGGACTGGCTTACAGTGAGTCACAAATTTACTTGCCTGCCTGCCACTGATCAAGATGTGCTACAGCTATATCCCCAAATGCAGAGATAGAGGACTGTTTTCCTGTTTGCAAACTCTGGAGCTGCTCCAACTTCTTTAGAAGAATTATGTGATTGCCTGGATGAATTCTTGTTCCCTCCTTCCCAATTCCATGGCCTTGTCTGTGTTGTTCAGTGCTTTGGAGACACTGTGAGCCACTTAGAACAGAAATATAGCATGAAACAGATGAGTGCTAGTTCTCCTGAGGTTGGGGCTAGAATACTAGAAAGATTATAACATACCCATGCTAAGTACTTTTAGAATTCACTGGGGTACAATAAGCGACTACAACAATCTTGGCATTCAACAGCAATCAAAATATGAATAGGATAGCCTCGTATAGCATATGACTGGATAGCCTCATATAAGGTAAAAAGGTAAAGGTTCCCCCGCACATGTGTGCTAGTCGTTTCCGACTCTAGGGGCCGGTGCTCATCTCTGTAAGAGCCAGCGATTGTCCGAGGACGTCTCCGTGGTCATGTGGCCGGCATGACTAGACGCCAAAGGTGCATGGAACGCTGTTACCTTCCCACCGTAGTGGTCCCTATTTTTCTACTTGCATTTTTACGTGCTTTCAAACTGTTAGGTTGGCAGAAGCTGGGACGAGTAACAGGCGCTCACTCTGCTACGTGGCACTCGGGATTTGGCCTGCCAAACCAGACATGTCAAACACAAGGCCCAGGGGCCAGATCTGGTCCGTGAAGTGGTTTCATGTGGCCCGCGAAGCCATCCTGGAAAAAGTGAGGGAACGGCCCCCACTGCCTTGGCCCTGGCCCAGAGACCTTCCTTCTGCCAGAGACCCTCAGATCTCTCCCACTCCTGCCCAGGCCCCCATAGGCACCCTTGATGAGAACAATGTAGAGCTGGCCATGCCCACCCAGTAGGTCATATGCACTCTAGCCACACCCACCCAGTAGGCCACGCCCACCCTGGCCATACCCACCCGGCCACTTGAGGGCAACCTCAACGCTGATGTGGCCCTCAATGAAATTGAGTTTGACACCCCTGCGCCAAACTGCTGACCTTCTGATCGACAAGCTCAGTGTCCTAACCCACTGAGCCACCGCGTCCCTCATATACAATTTCATATATGTTCATTAGGACTGGTCAGGAAAATCTGTATCTGACTCTAAGAGAAGTTTAGGTTGTGGATGAAGAGTTTTGATCTAAAATACATAGATGAACCTCAGTGGTGTGATTTGGAATTCCTCCCAGTTAAATGATGGAAGCCTCTTTCCCACAGCATTATTCTTCAATGCCTGAGAAAAATTGAGTACTCTGTCATGGCCAGATGGCATCTGCAGCTGAATTTAAACAAAGAGTATTTGGTCTTTATTCTAATAAGGAGTGGCTGCTTGATCAAATGTGTCAAGATAAAGCAATTGTGCTATTAGTGGAAGATGGAAAGCATATAGTGTTTCATGATCATCCTTTACCCTGTTATCAGCAACAGTAGTAATAAAAACGTTCTTATTTTGATTAGCTAAGAAGGATTTGAAAATGTGAATCTACCTTTATGTATTTCTCTTACTTATCCAATGTAAAAAGCAGTGAAAAGGAGTTGGCATTTTTTTCCATAATGGCTGAGTCTTACAAAGTTAGCGATTCTCACACTCAACTGATTTGTTTCTAGAGGGAAAACTATAATGTTGCTGAACTGTAGATCATAACCCCATTTCATTTGCGAAGTAACAAGGAATGAGAGCAGAAAAACATTGGAAAATATCATAGAATCATAGTCGCATAGGACAGAAGGGACTTTGGAGGTCTTCTAGCCCAAACTCAATCTGAAGAAGCAAATGTGTCTATGGCACTATGGCCAAATTTAGCCACTATATCATACTATGAGAGCTATCAAAATACAGACATACTGTACATCCTTGAGTGAGACATGTAAACCACTTAACATATCTGAAGAATACATAATTAGAATTCAAAGAAGAAAATCTGGAGAGGGAAAAAGTTTCATTTTTGTTTTTGGCTTCTATCTCTGTGTGCAATATAAATTTGCTTCTCTACCTTGTTTTAACAAGAAAAAAAGGCTTGAAAATGCAGAATCTGTATAATCTAGACATTTTTAATCTTAAATTGTGTATAAATTGTTTTTCAATGTGTCTATCTACCTTTCAGTAAATAGAATATTCAACAGGGCAAACAATGTCATCAAAAATTAAACTGAATAAATCAACGTAATGAAATATGCCCACAAAAATAAGGCAACAAAAATAATCGAAGCCAGCATAAAAGTAGAAGCAATAGGAATACTATTTTGTAAAGTAAAACCAAGGCAGACCTCATTGCATTTTGGAGTTGCAAGGGATCTTGGAAATCAACTAGGACAATCCTGCAATGAATGCAAAGTCATCATACATCATGCAGCTCCAACATCCCAGGTAGAAGCCATTCAGCCTCTGTTTCATTACCTCCAATTAATGAGGTCTAGGGTCTCAGTTGTATATGGCCTCATTTAAATACTAGCATTTGTAGGGGGGGAAAATGTGACAATAGCTGAGATATCTGCAAGGTATGGTAAAAACAGTCAAGATGTTTTGAAGGTGCTCTGTCTATAAAAATAGGCATAACTTTGAGTATATTGTTATGGATGCCATCTTAACTTTTTTGACCATAACCTGGAGACAACTGTGGATAATGTAAATTGAAAAGATGGGGCGGGGGTGGGGGAAGAGTCTGATTTGGGAAAAGTAATTTCTGAGGATCTCTCACAAATCTGACCTTGTTTCCAAATTCTAAAAGCAACACTTTTTTTAGCCTCCATAGGTACTAACCTCACTTCCTGGACTCTTCTGAGTTTAGTATTTCATGGCCTTTGAGCATAAATCATAACAGTTCATCTTCAATCACTACAAGGTTTGAATGGTAGAAATGAGCCTTGCCCCAATTGTAACTCATCAAACAGAACACAATCTACTATGAAACATATTTTCTGCACTTAACCAGTTTAATTAGATAAACAAAGATTTATTGGGTCCTTGGACAAGCGCTGGCTCTTCAGCTTTGAAACAGAG
Source organism: Vipera berus (assembly GCF_964194415.1). Lineage (NCBI taxonomy): Eukaryota > Metazoa > Chordata > Lepidosauria > Squamata > Viperidae > Vipera > Vipera berus. The sequence continues at coordinate 239,523,850 of NC_138203.1, forward strand.
ATGAGCACCGGCCCCTATAACAATATCAATGTTGTGTTGACTGGAAGAAACTGCAGTGTAAATTTTATGGAAACAAATACAAGTTTAACCTGATAAGCAAGGAAGAATAAGACAGAATTCAGAGTTAGTTAGTTGCACTTAGATAACATGGAAGTCTGTGTACTACTCTTGGGCACCACTGCAGTTAGCAGAATACAAACATATCTAATGCAGCTTATATCCTATTGTCAAATTCTTATAATTAAAAATAGGTAAAAGGTAAAGGTAAAGGTTCCCCCGCACGTGCGTGCTAGTCGTTTCCAACTCTAGGGGCCGGTGCTCATCTCCATTTCAAAGCCGAAGAGCCAGCGCTTGTCCAAGGACGTCTCCGTCATCATGTGGCCGGCATGACTAGACGCCAAAGGCGCACGAAACACTGTTACCTTCCCACCGTAGTGGTCCCTATTTTTCTACTTGCATTTTTATGTGCTTTTGAACTGCTAGGTTGGCAGAAGCTGGGACGAGTAACAGGCGCTCACTCTGTTACGCGGCACTCGGGATTCGACCCGCCAAACTGCCGACCTCCTGATTGACAAGCTCAGTGTCCTAACCCACTGAGCCACCACATCCCTATAATTAAAAATAGAGGATCGCAAAACTAGCAAAGAAATATTTCTGTAGGATGGGCGTCGATGAATATGCAGTATACAAAATAACAGACAGTTGGAAGGGACCTTGGAGATCTTCTACTTCAACCCACTGCTCAAGCAGGAGACCCTATACCAGGGGTAAGCAACCTTGGCACTTTTATGACTTGTGGACTTCAACTCCCAGAATTCCTGAGCCAGCATGGCTCAGCTTGGAAACCCCTCTTTCCCCTCAGCATGGCTGGTTCAGGAATTCTGGGAGTTGAAGTCCATGTGTCATAAAAGAGCCAAGATTGCCTACCCCTGCCCTATACCATTCCAGATAAAAGGTTGTCCAATCTCTTTTTAAACTTTTTAAACTTCCTGACAATGAGGACAATCAACCAATGGAACAGCTTACCCCCAGAAATCGTTGGTGCTCCATCACTGGAAATTTTCAGGAAGAGACTGAACAATCACCTGTCTCAGATGGTATAGGTTCTCCTGCTTGAGCAGGGGGCTGGACTAGAAGACCTACAAGGTCCCTTTCTATTCTATTCTATTCTATTCTATTCTATTCTATTCTATTCTATTCTATTCTATTCTATTCTATTCTATTCTATTCTATTCTATTCTATTCTATTCTATTCTATTCTATTCTATTCTATTCTAAAAACTTCCAGTGATGGAGCACCCACAACGTCTGGAGGCCAGCTGTTCCACTGATTAATTGTTTTCACTGACAGGAAATTTCTCCTTAATTCTAGGCTGGATCTCTCTTTCTTAAGCTTCCATGTAAAAAGTAAAAACATCATAAAACTTGTGTTACTTATTCCATTTAGATATACCCATGTTTTGCTCTTGTGCCAAGCACAACTGAGTAAATACCATGCCTCTTGGGACAACACATCTAATTGTACACAAACACACACACTCATAGACATACACAAACTGCTGACTTTGCAACTATGATGTCTGTCACATTTACTAGTCTAACAATGTCCTGAGCTTCCTGAAAGAAAGGGGCCATAAAAAATACTAGACCAAGTTCAACTTCACCAAGAATATGTGAGACACAACACAGTCTGAATCTGTACTTCGGATTACAACCCTTCCAGATATTATATATTTTTACAATCATAACTGCTCCTAAAACAGCTGCCTGGGAAAAAGGAAGACAAGTACAAAATATGTAACATAAATACACATCACGTTTGAAAGCATAGAAAACTTTCCTCATTCTTACAATTTGTCTGAAGGCGCACAGAGTTTTACGATAACAAACTATGCTGTATAGATAGCACGAACTAGTTCTCTTCTGAGATTCTCCGATCTAAGATTTATTTGCTCTGATTCAGTTTTTTCACCGTGGCTGTATTAGTGTTATAGTCACAAAACAAATCTTCTCTTTTCACTTGCTGCAACTGCACCCAACAGCAGATATCTGTCCTTAACTTACCACGGGTAGTCCTTGATTCATGACTGTAATGGAGCCTCCCCATCACGGTTGTAAGTAGTGACAGTTGTAAATGACTGACCTGGTTTTATAACCTTTTTTTGCAGTGGTCATTAAATGAACGCCACAGTTGTTAGGCAAACCAACGATTTGCTATGGGTTGGGTTTGGCAAAAAATGGCATTTACTTTCAGTTTTTTGGCAAAAAGTCAGTAAAATGTGGTCACACGACTACGAGAGGCTGCAAACAGCCATCAATGGGGGCTGGTTGTTGAGTGTTTGAGATATTGCCAGGTGATCATTAGGGGAAGTGTTTGTTGGAACTTCAGAACCAGATTGTAAGTATCCCCAAAGAGGTCTGTCATAATGCTGAACAATTGCTAAGGGGCTGGTCATTAGTAGAGAACTACTTGTACATGCAAACACACACTTGAAAAGGAATCCCTGTTACAGAAGAAGCAAACCTATTGCTGTCCTTCAGGCTATGAATGCAATAGCAGAATAATCTATTATTTCTGATGCTGTAGCAAAGTGGTCAAATCACAAAGCAGAGTGCTCTTTGAGTTAATCAAGCTGTCAGGATAATTATGGTGCAGTTGTAATGATTTGTGACCATTTCATGGTAGGCTGCCTTTGACTGTTTAATTCTGAATGCTACTACAATACCACAAAATCTAGATTCAATTGCCCCTCTCAGGAAATGCTGAAAACACCGCAATGTACAACAAAATAGAACAGAAATTGCTCTTTTGTTAATTCTTTTATACCTGTGCAAGCTCCAAGTAATTGCCAGTTAGAATTCAGAGGAAAACTTTCATGTCTGTCTGTTTGTAGTCTTTAATCGGGCAAAGTGGTGTATCATAGGGCAACAATTTCTGAACCAAGGTACCTCAAAAGGGCTAACTTATAGAATGCATCCAAAATGGAGGATCCATTATTCCCATGGGATAGAAATTTGCAAAGCTGTGGTGGCCTCAGTGCCATGTTACTTTTCTTAGAAATCCACAGTTTGCATGGTGCAAGGGAAGATGGGAAGAGTGTATACCTGATCTGATTTTTCCCTCCCTCTTGACCTTGTGTCCAATCATCTGGCAGCAAGGCCTGATGGGCAAGTGGAGTTTGGCTGCTTTGGAAGTCAAGCCAAAATTTGAAATGTTTTAATGGCAGTGGATGGCGAGGGAACTTAGATTCCTGCTGGGTAGGGCTGGCTGGAGGGCACCTTGGATAGAAGGGAAATATATCAGGAGAGGAAGCAGGTGTGGAGGTTTTTTTTGTGGCCTGCAGTTCCCTTTGTTCCTCCCATACTGAGCAAAGTGGTAGGCAGTTCCATGGGTCAACTGAACAGGTGGAGGAAGAGGAAACTTCACAGGGACTCTGCTGAGGGTCATAGTGGGAGGGGAAACAGTACCAGCCTATGTGATATGCTGGAAAAAAGATGACCCAATGGATCATGGGTTGTCTATTGATCTCTATGGGGAAGGAGGGGACACCTCTGTTAATAAGTGGCAACACTACCCTTCTTATCTGAAACCCAAGAGGTCTCTAACCTTTCTGCTGGGCTGTCTGGCTCAATGAAACGGATGAGAGGCGGCGAAGAGAGGGTTTCGGTAGCAAAGATCCCACCCTGGAGCTGCAGTCCAAAGCCGTTCAAGGGGTCTCCTCTTAAAATCACCTCTGTTGTTTCTGTATGAACAATCTGCCCACCAGGACCCACAGTGCTGGAAGCTAATGATACTGAAACAAGAGAGGGACACAACCAAGTTAGCACTTTAAGGAAACACTGGACACTTCATTTTCCAAAGAGAAACTTAGAAACCATTTTTTATGAGGGAGACAGCTCAAGCAAACTGCCATCAATCTTAACAAGCTTTTTGGAGAGATAAGAAGATATGCCTCCACCTGTACCCTCATCTCTCTACCTCTCTTCATAGGCAGCTAGGAGAAAGTATGACAAAATGTCTAGATGAGAAGGAAGAGTTTCTGAGTTTAGAGGAAAATTTAAAAGGAGCCAATAAGAACATATCACCATAATGATGATAAAATAGATATAGTGTCCATTCCCTTTAATTCCTCAAAAAAGGGGAAGGAATTGTGAAGATGAGCCTGAATAATCCTGCAAGAGCCTGTGATCCTTACATGAACTTTTGTGCTCCTTCTTCCTCTGTCTTCTCCTCATCATTGTGGCCCGTGGGCTCATGGGATGATTGCTTCGAGGCAGAGTATTGGAATTCTGGTAGGCCAACCCTGATGTATTCATGGTGGGAGATCCGAAGTTGGAAGCTACAAGAGCTAGATAAAAGGCAAAAGAAGCCGTTTGAGTACTTGATGTGAACCCCTACTTGTTCATATCAATTCAATCCCACGCTAAATTATTAATCAAGAAATAAAATATGTCATTTTGTGTCCCAGTTTTACCAACACATTTATCAAAATGAGATACCGCTGACAATTCTTTTCCCATTCCCAAAGTATCTTGCTAAATATTACTAAATCAACAGTCTTCCAGCCTTGATGCTAGCATCTTTGCTGATGCTAAATATGAAAATATTTAAATTTGCCAAATTGGAAAGGGCTTTCTCAAAGCCTGTGCAGAGTATAGAGATTCCCTCTTCATTCTCATTCTTTTAGAAATAATTGGGAAAAACTGAACTCCTATACCACATACTATGTCTCAAGGACAGGACAAGGAAGGCATTTGCAAAGAGTACTGAGAATGGGGTAGATGGTCCCTGGAGGAGCAGGTAAAGAAAAACCATATGCACTTTTTCCAGAAGACCTTGAAAACCAGGAGTGGGTCTTCAGAAGAAAAAGGGAGAGAAGGCTTGGCAATAGGAAAGGGCAAACCTGGTCCAGAAGAAACAGCTCATGGAACAAATTTTGAGTAAATCTCAGGCAGCAGACTTTCACACTGTTTGCTGTGAATTCAGACTGATCAAGAAAATAGAAACATAGGCTACATTACATTTACAATAGTCCTGGCTGGATGTCTGATTCCAGGTAGGTGTCTTGCAATGTCCTGGATGGTGGGTGTGGCAGTAGCTGACACAAGGATCCCAGCAATGGTGATGTTCACTCTTCTGCACTTTGACTTTTGCCAACAATAGATAGATAATGTAACAAAAAGAGAATGTCAAAAATCACAGGCAACTAAAACCTATAAGTTGGCTCACTACTAAAAAAAATTAAAAACCCACTTGCACACATAAAAACAATAATCACCTGTCATGGCTGCCATTCTGCTAGCTTTGCATTGTAACCTGCCAGCCAGGCATTAGCAACATGGGGAAGGAGAAGATCGGAATGTGGGAAGACAAGGGAAGGGTTTGGGAATCAAGCCGTGTGGGCCTGAAAAGTGAAATGCACCAATGCAGTCCAAGGTCAACGAAAAGAATGTGGAGATGGAGAAGGTGTGAAACTGGACATGGACCGATAACAGGGAGATGGCTAAGGTGAAAGGGAAAGTTAATTGTAACTTTTGCGTGCCAGACAGGGAGATTCTGCTTTGCTACTTCTGTAACCACTTTAGCTTTCAGTAAAATATACTCTTGGTAAACAATGGGCCAAGAGTCTTTATTTGCTAACTAAACTAAGTGGGATGGATGATATCAACCCCCCCGCCCCCGGACAATGAACACAAATTGGAAAGAAAGTCCTTAAAATATCTGAGTAATTTTTTTGCTTGGCTTGATGTGCTTTGGATAAAAATCATTCATCAATTACACTGAGATATTTGCACACTGGGTCATATAGCTTAAATACTAGTAGTATTAGTAGTAAAAAAAAGTTGGAAGGGACCTTGGAGGTCATCTAGTCTAACCCCCTGCTTAGGCAGGAAACCCTATACCATTTCAGACAAATGGCTGTCCAGTCTCTTCTTAAAACCTTCCAGTGTTGGAGACTTCACAGCTTCTGGAGGCAGGTTGTTCTACTGGTTAATTGTTCTAACTGTCAGAAAATTTCTCCTTAGTTTTAGGTTGCTTCTCTCTTAGGTTAGTTTCCATCAGTTGCTTCTTGTCCTGTCTTTGGGTGCTTTGGAGAATAGCTTGACTCCCTCTTCTTTGTGGCAGCCCCTGAGATATTGGAACACTGCTATCATGTCCCCCCTCGTCCTTCTCTTCATTAAACTAGAGTCTAGACATACCCAATTCCAGCAACCGTTCCCTATATGTTTTAGCCTCCAGGCCCCTGATCATCTTTGTTGCTCTTCTCTGTACTCTTTCTAGAGTCTCAACTTGTCTTCTACTTTCAATCTGATAGGACTCATTTTTCCTGCACTTTCAAAACCACAGGATCAGGGAATAATGAGGGTGAAAGATCAAGTTCAACAGCACCTTTGAGGAAATATATTTCTTTTTGTGAAGTTGTAATAAACTTTCCTCTTGATAGTTTAAGGCATATTGCTCTTCTGTTGTTTACATAAAGTCACTTTCTGTTTCTTATTATGTATTAAGACAGTGAACATAGGTTGTAATATTTCATGATAAACCTAGAAATCGGACAGTAGGCAATCCACTTGCAAAGAGCTTACTCACATTGCCAAAAGAGGCTTACTAAATACAATAGATAGTCTCCAAAAATGGGAACAGAAGCTCCTGATATTATCCATGGAAATTAGTTAGGTTAAAGAATGTAATATAGCTACTTGTCATTGCAGCGTCCTTTGTCAGAGAGCTAGTCCTTCACAATACTGGTACTCCATAAACTGTAGCTGAACATTCAATTTATAGAGAGTATCTCATCCATGAAGGATGGTTATTAGAGTGTGCAAAATTAAAAGAGTTGGAATTAAACTCATGACTAGAAGAGACAGCCTTCACAAGTTCCAGTTGTAAAACAAGACTGTAAAATACAACCCAGGCTGAAATATCTGCCAGAGAATTTAGTCACATTTCCTGGTTGTATTCAGAACAACTTTCATAAAATTGCCTTCCAAAAATCTGAAAAACATTCTCTCTCAACAACATCAGGCTAATCCTCATGAAGTGTTTTACTACTCCAGAAAGAAGGTATAGTGTTAAAAAAACAAACAGAATGAGAAAGTGAGTTTTTAAAAAAAATCTGTGATCTTTCACTTAAACATTTCCCTCTAAATTTGCTTTGGAAAAAGTTCTTTTCATGAAGAGTTATGGATTCTTGCAATACAAGCATCTAGAAAACCACTCTATCCTCTATACATTTGAAGGTTAGAATGTGAACAATGCTGAGAAGCCAGGCTTACCAGCTCATTTAAAAAATGTTGTTATTTAGGAGGTACTTGAGATGAAGACATTCTGATGATTTACTACAGAACGTAAATCTGTGTTTAATTATGTTTAGAGGATTATGAATTGTTATAGTCATAGTTTTATGCATTGACGCTGAATGATTGCTTTTATGACTAGTGTGTTGACACTATTTATATATTGCCATAGGCTATTTAGAGTCTTAATGGCTGAAGTGGCATGGAAACTAAACAAGCAAAAACAACAGAGAAGTTTGCCCCTCGATCCCAAGACGTTTTCAAATTCTGCCAGATGGTGATTAAGGATAGCGACACAATTAAGAAAATCACAAGTCTAGATATATTAATCATACTAGTGTTCATCAATTAGTTACATTCACATAAATGTGCATGTGAATAAGCATACAGCTATGAAACCAACAGCATGCTTTGTTTTTAGAACATATACCTTGTATGTGGGCATCTACAAGGTAACAAGCTGGACATATACCTTGTAACACATACATGAAAAGGGCCATCATCACCTCAGTGTTTAATTATTTGAGGTACCTTTTACCTAAACTATTTTGTTTTTACAAAAAAAAGTAATCTAAACAACCAAACAATTAAAATGGCAACTAGAATTTGATCTATTCATTAGCTTGGCCCATGACAGGACTGGCATCAGCAATTCCTTCACTAGTGATTTACAGTGATTTCAGAACATCACTCAGCCATCACTGAAGTATTATAAATCCTCTATTCATCACTGTTACTTTGGCATAGTGATGGTTGCTTGATTCTAGAAGACACTAATTTCCCAAAGTAGAAACTTAATCACACCAATCCACAAGTATCAATAAAAGGCGAGGTTCTCAGAAGATCTTAATTTTGTTGTTGTTTTTTTGAAACTGTACCTAATGTCACATTTCTGTGTCATTAAGATGGTGATGTATATTTCCCACCCAGAAATACACATGCACCAAAGAAACAGATGTATTTCATATGTTATGCTCATCCATGGCACATACCTGTATCCAGAGACTTGAGGGGAAGTCTACTGTGGTGAGCAGGGAGAATCTCTAACTTGACATTTTCTGATGTGGCTGCTAACAGCTGGGTGGCCTCCAGCAAGGAGCAATGCTCTGTGCTAGTCCCGTCAATGGAAAGGATATGATCACCTACATGCAGAGCCCCACATCTGCCAGAGAAACACACAACCACAGGCATATATTGCAGTCACCTGTGGTTAAAAGTAGAGCAATTCAAAATGCATCAAAGTCACACAAAAGTTGATGACTTTGCATCATACATATTCTTTGCCATGTTCTTTGCCCAGATTTAGCTGAAACCTCATTTTTTAAAAAGCCAGAAATCCAGCTTTGAAGTTTCCTGGTTGAAAAAAGCCATGAAAGAACAGAGGTTTTATCATGAAAGAAAGTCAGGGTAACTGAACTACAGGTAACCCTTCCCTAAAAATTAAAGGAATATTTTCATATGGTCAAACAGAATCTGAAATGTATCTTTATCGCAAGAAATTAAGGGGACTTTTCAAATGAAAAAAAAAAATTACCCTGGGCTTGTCCTGATTTCGTTTTGTTCTTTGCCGTTTACCATTGCTTTTAATAAAAGAGTTTAACTTGTTTGTGAACACTATATTTGTGCATGACATTTGGAAGAATGTGGTATATGCTCTCCTATACAAAGGGGAAAGTAGCAACAGCCAATATAAAATTACAGGAAAATCAGCTTATTTAGTGTGCCTGTTAAGGTGTTTGGCTAAACTCTAGTTGAAAGATGACAGCGAATACAATTTCAGAAAAGTAGTGCAGCATTCAGCATTGTCAAACAGGTGCTGTGCAGATCACAGTTTGGTCTTCAACAAGTCACTGTGGGATGTTACGAATACAAAAAATGACATTTATTTGTTGATGATAAAAATATGGAATATGACATAAATTATTATGGAATATTTGGCTGAATGGAATAACCTCTATTGAATGTTACTTGACTGCTGAATGCAATAAGAGATGTGCATGATGTAAATTGTGCAAAAGGACTTAATAAAACAAGGATGTCAATACACAGAAATACACTAAGCAGTAAATTCCCTTTAGTGTATTTCTCATAGTATAAGGAATGCTCATAGAGGCATTTCAGCTATTAGTTAATTACTATATGTGCATGTAAATTTGTATACAGATAATGACATATGGTTAGCTGAGAACATGAGAACTCTTACACTGAATGTCAGAGAATGTATAATACAATAAGGAATATGGATCTGAACATTTCAAATATAAAAGTAGTTGCCTGAAAGGGAAAACTGAATGAATGACTTGCAAATTGCATACAAATAACAAAAAAAAGCAAAGTGCTGGATCTGATACTTTAGGAGGAAGTTGAAGCTGAAGGGAAAATGGATAGAGAAAGACAGAAAATGTTGGTAGAAAAGCAATGAATAGCAGGCTTGTTACACAGAGAGAATCTTTGTTGAAAGATGAAAAAATGGCTTTAAATATAGGAGTATGCCTCTACCCATTAAATGCAGACAGAAAGATTCATTTAAGATGCATGTTTAACAAAAGATAAGGTCAAAAATTGAAGGTTGAGAAATGAACCTGAATTGAGTACAAAAGGAGTGGTAAATACAAAATAAGTATATCATGATGGTTTAATTACGGTATATAGACAGAATGAATGACAACTGAATTGTGAAATACATTTATGAAATAATGAATAGGTCAAAAGGAAGTGAAAGACAGAGGAAGCCTGTGGTTGAATGAAGTAGATGACATCCTGAGAAAAATAAAAACAATAGTTTAAAGAACAAATAGCAATATATAAAGCCTTGTATAACAGATTGAAAACAAGAATGATTTGCAAGGCTCGAAAGGGAGGAACAGGAACAGTGAAATGTAAAACTAGATTTAGCAAAATTTTTATTGACTTATATAATTCCTTCAGTTTAATTGGTTTTCTATTTCTTTTTTTTTTTTTGCAGTTACATGTCTTGCCATAAAAGGGAATAATGTGCAGTTACCTTTTGATGCAATAGATAAGATTTTGGAGAACTAATTGATCTTTAACTAATTGATCTTTCATATTAAAAGGTCAACATCATATTGCAAGTTTAACAGGGTTAATTTATTTCTGATAAACCAACTTTATCTGCCTGCTGCCGGCGTCAACTCCCCTCCGCCCTGTGCGTTCCCACAGAGAGGGCCTCTTCAGGGTGCCTCCGGTCAGAGAATGCCGGCTGGTGGCCCCCAGGGGGAGGGCCTTCTCTGTGGGCGCCCCGACTCTGTGGAATCAACTGCCGGTTGAGCTCCGGATGGCACCGGATCTCCGCTCCTTCCGGCGCGGGTTAAAGACCCACTTATTCGAACAAGCTGGCCTGGCCTGATGGGGAGTTAATTTAGGGTTTTAAATATTTGTATATTTTATTGTTTTATTTTGGGCATTAATTTAATTCTATTTTAAATTTTGTATTTTTGTATTTTTATTATATGCCCTGTTCACCGCCCTGAGTCCTTCGGGAGAAGGGCGGTATAAAAATTTAATAAAACTAAACTAAACTAAACTAAACTAAACTTTAGTTAATATCGAACAACAGATATATTCTGTTCCCAATAATATTAGGGCTTTTCTTTTTTTAGATGTTTCACAATACTTATAAAGATGGTTTCCACTCTTGAAATAGTCTAAAATATATACCAGAGGTTGGTTTTGAGTGCTGCCATTTTTCTGGATGAACTGAAAAGGGAAGTATTTGGCATGGAAGGGATAACCTTCCCTCAGATGTGCCCAAGATAAACTCAGTTCCTTAAAGCCCTGCATTATAATTCTGAGGTTTTCACCAATATAGGCATGAAAGCCAACGGGGAGGCTTTGGGCCAGCCCAACCCACTTCACAGGTTGTTGTCGTGGGGAAAATAGGATGCAGGAGCATTAGCTATGCACATCACCTTGAGCTGACCAAAAATAAAGATAGGGTAGAAATCAAATACACAAATAAAGTTTTTCCCTTATGTAAGAAATGTAGTTTGTGAGGAGTAGCACTTATACAGTGCTGCTTTTTTCAAGCTTCCCCAGATCTCACCAGAGGGGAAAAAAATTCAAACAGAAATAAATATTAAACCAAACATATCCGGGAGAAACACAATCACAGTTCAGCCTCCTACCTGTCTCCCACACTAGCTGGCTTGATCTTCTCAATGACTATGACTTGCTTATTCCGATGGGTATTCATTGATAATGTGATTCCCAGGGCAGAGCCGGGAGCCTTTGCAATTTCCACTAGCAAAGGGCCGGACGCATTGGCTACCATATCTAAAAATAAAAAAAGACATTTGGAATTAATTCTGCTTAGCTGTTCCCAACGGGGTCATCAAATGGGTTAGGTGGGAATACCAGAAGTTTTTATAATATGCTGGACATATATGATCACACAGGAGTCTGGATATTATGTAGAATATAATACTGTACAATCTTTAACATATATTGAAATTCAGAAATTCAGGAAAAGTGTAAAGCAAGCATGCTTGTAAAGTCAACCTCTAAAATCTCTGTGTTTGCAAATGTCCCTTCTCAGTTACTGCTTAAAGATCTCAATGATCAACCAAATGAGAGATAGGCAGCCCAACCCAGCAACTGGAATATTTTTTTAAAAAAATAACTATAATTAATAACTATAACTAACAGTACACATTATACAGGACCAAGTATAGCTCCAGGGCCAAAACCAGAACTTTATTTCATTGTAAACCTGATGTCTGAAGGATTACAGCCCCATCTTGGTGAGGAACCATTTTCAAATAGGGAGTGCCTATGGGGGTACTTTGTGACATTTTTGCAGGCATTCTGGCATCTCAGGAGAAAGAACAGGTGTATCCTACCTAATATCCATGCAAAGTATTCAAAGTTGTTTATGTCTACTCGAAGGCTAAAATAGAACATACAAACAAAAGGCAAAGTCCAGACAGTGTGTGAAGGTTTGTTGTTCAGTCACTAAGTCTTGCCCAACTGTTTGCAACCCCATGGAACACAACACGCCAGCCCCCGCCATCCTCCACTGTCTCCCTGAGTCTGCCCAAACTCATATTCATTGTGTCTTATGACATTATCTAACCCTCTCATTCTCTGCTGCCCCCTTCTCCTTTTGCCCTCAATCTTTCTTTTTCCAATGAGTCCTCTCTACTCGTTTGTTGGCCAAAGTATTTGAGCTTCAGCTTCAGTATCTGTCCTTCCAAAGGACAGTCAGGGTTGATTTCCCTCTAGGATGTGTGAACAAGATTTGGGTGATTTCATTTCAGTATATAATTATCACATGTCCTATTTGGAATCTTTCTTGACATGATCTGATATTTTGCTTTACTAAAAGCTAAATGTTAGCTTGAATAAAAGTGCTTACTATTTGCTTTTAGGAAAAATAATAAAAAGCTTTATGATGTAGCTTTGGTAAAAGCTGTACTCAACCCTGAATTCTTTACTAAATACTGGATCCTGTCAACAAATGCTTTTACTATGAAGCATCTATCACCACTACTTCACATATCTTAAAGGAACCTGACAAAGTGAGAACATAATTTGTATCAGAGAGATCGTATTCTGTAAGCTATGTTACACATAAACACTAATGTTCCTCACAGCTTTTTAAGATCTAATAGTACACCCCAAACATTTAAATTATAATTGGAACATATCCCGTTTAGACTTTAAACAAATCTAAACACATTTTACTAAACTTAGTTAAATATCTGGAGAGAAAAACACACCAAACTTTAACAAAATGTATAAGTGTACCTAAATCTAGACCAAGTAGATGTTCAGAATTAACAAAAATTATCTTACATAGATATATGGATTAATAGCAAAGAGCATGCAGCGGATATTACATTTAACTATGCTTTAAGTATATACCTCCATTTTTTTGACAAATAGCTGTAATTTCTGCAGCTTGATCTCTATATAGTCAACCTCTATTTTTGATTATCCAGATACTCGTATTTTTCAAAATCATTCCTTTAAAATAAAATGATCATTTTAAAACTATGACTTACAAGCATTGCTCATCTGAGGCTGAAATATATCCAAGCAGTACACACTTAAAAATTAAAAGATCAATGACTGGCATTTATTAGTTGTCCAGTATCTTTCATCAAAATAGCAAATATATTCCATGATAAGGGGCTGCTTTTAGAGAGAGAAAAGCAAATACCTATCTGATCTCCGACAAGGTAGAAGGAACCATCAGAGAGAGAGAGGGTTTATGAAACTGCTATTGCAATTGCCATTAATATTGGTAGTGGCAAGTCAGCTAGATGTTTACACTGGATTTGGCATTTTTATCTACCTATAAAGCCCTTGCAAACAATCCAAGATAGGCAAATGTTCTTGTTTGATGATATTAAATGTATATAAGGAATATAAGGAATTCCTACTAAAGCTGCTGCTGGGAAAGATTGAGGGCAAGAGAAGAAGGGGACGACAGAGAATGAGGTGGCTGGATGGAGTCACTGAAGCAGTAGGCGTGAGCTTAAATGGACCCCAGAAGATGGTAGAGAACAGGAAGGCCTGGAGGAACATTGTCCATGGGGTCACGATGGGTCGGACACGACTTCACAGCTAACAACAACAAAGTAAAGCTGCCTTTTGCAATTGACTGATGGTGATTTTGTCAATGTTAATGGTGTTCAAGTGTGCTCCAAATATTGTGGGATAGCACCCAAAGCATTCATCACTAGTGGCACTATTTTTGTTTTCTTTTGCCAGTTCACCCTCTTCTATTCTGCTTTCATTAGGTACTGCCACATCCACTATCCAGACTTTTTTTCCTTTTTCTTATCAACAACTGTTAATTCTGCAGTGTTAGGTGGCAGATATTTGTCTGAACTGTAAAGTCCCAAATGAAGCTTCTCCATTTTCAATTACTTTGTGGTTTCACCAATTTTTGCATACAGGCAAATGGTATTTCTTGCAGATATTCCAATGGATCTTTGTTGCTACTTTGTTTGCTGTTGTTTGCTGTCAGTCTGTGTGAACTTCTTGTAGCAACTAACTAGGTGGTCCACTGTTTTTTCAGCTTCTATGCGGAGGCAAATGCATTACTCGTAATTAGTCATGGATTCCAACATTCCTTTTTCCCTTTTAGTAATGACGTGCTATTTTGTGATATTACTTTTGCCTTGCTGTTAGCTATTTGAAACCCATTAAATAAGAACACAACAAGGGACAAGCATTTCTCCCAACCACCTTGAGTATACAACCCACAGCACAGGGACAATATTGCTTAACATCTACCACATATATACTGGAAAACAAATGTAGAGTTTTCTGCTTGCCAAAAAAATCTCTTTCTTCAACATACAATATTTATCTGTTAGGTGCGAAATGCAAAAGACGCCGCCAACACTGAAGCTTCCTTTTAAAAACTGTAGCTCACATAGAATAGCTCAAATGAGAAATATAAAAACTGTTGATTCTACAAAGGGATAGGGAAACCTAGGAAACAGACTTCAAAGTCATCAGACATTTTCATTTCCCCCAGCCAAGAGAGACGCCGTCTGCTTGGAAACATGCACAACAGCAACTCTGCCAGGAACAGAGAAGAATCCAAGTTATCATATGTTGCTGACATCAGGAAAAGCTTCTTATACACCTCTCCCCACACAATGAGCTCCCTTCATTTAATCAAAAAGCAAAAACTGCACACCTCTTTTGTCCGCTAATTTTTTTTTCCATTTTAGGAGCTTTTCCAAAGCTGATATATTAAGTGCCACCAACAAGCTTTGTGAGGAACTTCTTTCCTTTTTCACAAAATCAGGAAGTTTTGCTTCTAACTTTAAACAAATCTGTTTAATGTGAACTGTGGGCTGTGATGTATATTCTCTTCACTAACTAGAAAGTAAAAAGCAGCTTGTACTATTGGCAGATGGTAAAGACACAAGGAATAGAACTATGCACCAAAAACCTATTATAGCTTATTCCTATAGTAAGAAACATGATTTATTTTGGTGTTCAAGCTAAGGTTTATGTTAGCTCTGCAGCTTTTGGAAAGTGGATTCTTACCTTTAAGAAGAGATGGCTCTGATACGGCTTAAGTTCAATTCTATAAATGCAGAATTAACACAGAAAACCAACACCAGTTTGAAATAAGTATTTATTTATTTATTTTTTTAAAAAAGTGGGACAACAAAACAAAACATCTTGAATCTGTATCTTTTGATTGAAAAGAAAGGTAAAACGGAGGCGTGATTTAGCATGGAAAGGTTCCCATAGATACGCCAGCAGCAATTAGGCCATGAAAAGTAGCAAATTCTAAAAGTATTGTATTTTTCTCAGTGGCGCATTCTGACACCAGCACTACATAAAGAAAGCCAAAAATGTCTCAGCAAGACAACTTGCCATTGATCAGCACAAAGTAGAGCACATTTTAGTATGATTCTTATTGACACGCTTTAGCCAACTGATTGTTGATCCAAGAAGTGGCCCAATTAAAATGTGGCACTGTTGTAACACCCTGGGGTGAGACATCTGTTCCTGCTGAATTAACAGCACGCGCGCACACACACACACACACACAAAGGCAGAGATGAACAACTCTTGGGCAATTTTTTTAAAAAAAAGTCACGTAGCAGCAGTGGGTATAATTCATGCAGAAGTGATCAATAAAGGAAACTAGCCTCTGAAAGGCTAATAATATTGTGAACAAAGATATTGACTATGCTGAAAGAATCAGAGAATGCTTTACAAGCAATGAATGTGGCCTCTCAGCATTATTAGGCGACAGGAGACCGCCTGCGGTTCACAAAAGGGGATGAGAAAAACTTTAGCAGATGAAGCCTTTTGGCAGAAAGATCATATGAAAAGCAAAGGAGAGCCTGAAGGAGACCAAACTGGCTTCATCAGAAATATTGCCTCTTAAAAAAAACACACTACTTTCAACAGTGAATGAAAGCGATAATTTGGACCAGGAGGGAAAGAGATAATTTTTTCCACTTTTCTTTAATATCATCCATTTGCTGATTTTTACTTATAAATTAATGTAGTTACACTTCAAAAGGCATCTAGTAAGAACACCTTGGAGCATTTAACAGGCAGAAAAGAGGGAAGGGGAGGGGGGTCTTAACCATGTTCCCAATATGCATTATAAAAGCTGTTTCTAAATAAGTTATCGGAAAAGAACCAGGGGAGAATTCAGTGATTCCAGAAGGTGGGAAAAATGCCTCCTCAATTGGTGTCATTCTCAGAATGGCAATTAAGTTCAGAAAATGGATTCATGGATTCCCTACCCATCTTAATCAACATGCACAGGAATGACATTTCCCCCCTTAAAAGCTAGCATACCTGTTGGGAGGGTAGGTAATCCTTTTTGTAATCTTCTCTAAAATCATCCGCCACAAGATGAAGTTTAGGAGGACAAAAACGAGCATTTGACCAATGAATTGATCCCCAGAAAGAAAGAAAGGGAAAGAAACTTTGAGCTCAGGGCCCACATGTAGTATGGCTTTGATATTAAAGGAAAATGATAAAGAGCACAAATGATCTTTGATCTTTCCGAGTCGCTCATTTCCCAAACCAAATCAATCCTTAAGCAAAATAAAATAACCACCACTGCATTAATTGCTAGGAGACAATGTGTTATTTTGCAGAAAAGGGATATTAGCCGAACACAGCTTTATTTCCGGTCCCTGAAAAATAAAGTGGTTGGTGACAGGATGGGTTACAATTGCTTCATTGACATAAAAGCTACAACAAGCAGGCAAGGAATGAATGAAAGTTTATTTTCCAGAAAGTGGCAAATGGTCTTCAATATCCTATCCACAAAACTTCAGAGAAAAATCAATATTTAATGGGGTCATTTTTCCAGTGGCTGCTGATTTCAGAGCCGATGCAGGTCAAACCTTTGGCTGACCTAGGCAACCTAACAGCCAGCTCTGCTTTCAAAGGAAGCAGTTTCTTGTTCTCATTTCTCATGGTCTGCTTGCCTTGCTTATGAGTTGCTCTCCTCAGACCTAGTTATCAAATGACCTAGTTATCTACTTCTGTTGCACATTAAGCTATCCATCTGTTGAAAGGGGGACTATCTGTGTTGCTTGGCTTGAAAGAAATGTATGATAGAGTCTAAGATTTGACAAAGAACTATTTTATTTACCCAAAATGGTCCAAATTAGTTTTGAATGGGACCTAATGACCAGAAAATCTCCTTGGTGTGCTTGGAATGTTGAATCAAAGCTGATTAATATTTATCTTGTGATCAATGCAGAATTTTACACATTTCCCGGTTAAATTCTACCTTGAATCCCTTCAGCCTGCCTAGATTCAACACTGCCTAGATCTTTTTGAATCTTCTCTCTGTTTTTTAAATAATTAACCACCATTCCCAATTTTGCATCATTGGGAAACTTCATAAGTGTTCCCTCAACTCTCTTGTCTAAGTCATTGCTAAAAATGTTGAACAGCTCATGATCCAGGACAAGGCTTCATGGCTTTTCACTTGATACTTTCCTACAAGCTGAAGTCATCACCGAGCCATCAATGAGCATTCTTTGGTGTAGTCATTCAGCCAACTATGTAACAAATGTATCACCTAACCCATATTTTACCATGTTATGCAAGAGGATATCATGAAACATTTTGCCAAATGTTTTTCTATGAGCCAGATATACTGCATTTGTGGCATTCCTCTGCTCTGTTCAGCTATTAACTCTATGAAAGGAGAAAAGAAAGTTAGTCTGGAATGATTTGTTTGCACACGCCCATGACACTCTTGTCATTTGTAGTGGGCAGCTGTCCTTAGCCAGTCTAAATATATGTAGTTTCCTGGGTCCCCCTTCTTCTGATAGATTATCAACAGCAATTCTGCAATGCATCACCATAGTTCCTTTGGTTCCTTCAGGTTTTAAAGATCTGAATTATTTAAATTACCTACCTTCTCTCTTAGCTAATAGTAAGCTACAGTTCTCTTGTTCCCTATTGGCAGAATGACCAGTTAGAGCAGACATGTCAAACTCATGAGGTCACGTGACATCGCGCAACGTATCGGAACTTTTTCCCCATTGCTGGCAATGGGGTGGGCGCGGTTTCCTCGTGACGTGTCCGGCTCGCAGGCCGGCAGTTTGACACCCCTGAGTTAGAGTTTCATTTATCTCCTGAGAGAAAGCAAATGCAAAGAAGGAATTAGGAAATTCTGTCTTCTCATCATCACCTCTTATAGAGTTACTGCTTTCTCACAATGGGATTATGCTCATTTTGGCTTTCCATTTATTTCTAACTTACCAAATGAACTCTTTTTGGAGTTACATATACTGTATCTCACAACTCTCAGTTCATTTTGAGCTTTAACCTTTCCAGCAAGAATTCCTACACCCGTCTATTGTCCTAAACATAGCAAAAAAGTAGTTTGGGGGCAGAAAGGACAAAAAAAAATGGCTGAATGAGACGTGTACAAACTGTTTAACACTCTGTGGTTCCTGGGTGATTTTTTATTTACCTATTGTTGCATGCATATATTTGCAAATAAAGCTTACAGCTATGGTGGTACAGTGGTCAGAATGTAGTATTGTAGGCTAGCTCTGCCCATAGACAGGAATTCAGTTCTGACAATGCTGAAGGTTGACTCAGCCTTCCATCCTTCAAGGTTGGTAAAATGAGGAGCCAGATTGTTGAGGGCAATATGCTGACTCTGTAAACAGCTTAGAGGGGGCTGTAAAGCACTGTGAAGCGGTATATAAGTCTAAGTGCTATTGCTATTACTATATCACTGCTTGAGGAAAGAAGGGAGAGGTAAAATTATACATTGCTGAAAAAATGGAAACCTGGGATATAAAAAAAGCATTAACAGAGCTCCTTCTGCCTTCTGTAATAAAGTGTTGGGTGATTGCAGTTAATGAGCTACATTGACCTTAAACCGGGGTAAATGAACTGCAACCTCAAGGCCTTAACCCCCCTTTTTTTGCAAATTGCTTTTGGAGATTGCAACTGCCTAAAATTGGGCAGGTGATTTCTCAAGTATTTGCAGGCAGGAACTAGTGTTCCAATATCTCAGGGGCTGCCACAAAGAAGAGAGAGTCAAACTATTCTTCGCTAACTAGACATTCAACCACCCAACCCCATCTGTTTATTGCAGAGATTTCAAAACTGCATCATTCAGTTACACAAATCAGGGGCTACCACAAAGAAGAGGGAGTCAAGCTATTCTCCAAAGCACCTGAAAGCAAGACAAGAAGCAACGGATGGAAACTAGTCAAGGAGAGAAGCAACCTAGAACTAAGGAGAAACTTCCTGACAGTTAGAACAATTAACCACTGGAACAACCTGCTTCCAGAAGCAGTGAATGCTCCAACACTGGAAGTTTTTAAGAAGAGACTGGACAGCCATTTGTCTGAAATGGTATAGGGTTTCCTGCCTGAGCAGGGGGTTGGAATAGATGATCTCCAAGGTCCCTTCCAACTTTACTATTACTACTAGATGAGAAGTTCCTCCTTGGGGATCTAAAATAAGCTTAACCACACAGGTCTAAAAACTAAACCAAAAAAAATCAAGCATCTGAAGGAAAAAAAAAACAAAGCAAGAAGGAAAATCCTGGCAACCTGATGATAACCACACCAACTCTGCATTGCTGCTGTTGCCTTTTATGGTTAAAAAACTCTAAAGCTGTTTTGGCCCCAAATGGCTGCTCATTTAAAGTTGTTAAATCTCCTGAAGGGATGAAATGTTCATTCCCTTCTTCCCAGCCCTGTTTAAAGGTGATATAATTTATACTGAGGGGAAAATCTATATGGGATAGAGAGAAAGAGACACAGAGCAGAGCTTTAACCCTTACAAGCATACAGAAGAATGTTGTTTGTTCTTTTATAAATCAACTGAAAACCAATTTACATATGTTCTGGATTGATTATAAAAAGTCGTTTGATTCATAACCACACAGCTGGGTCACCAAATATTTGGAAACAATTGATGTCAGTAAAAATATTGGAATGTTTTTATTTATTTATTTAGAAAAATAAATAATGAAGACAGAATTGATGGTTGGAAATGAAAAATATGAGCTTGTCAACATTTGGAGAGGCATCTTCCTGGTGATCATTATCACTCTTATAATTTGTCATTGCTGTGATCCCACTTTCAGTGATTTTGAAGAAAACAAACATTGGCTAGCATACAGCAAAAAATGCTAAAAAAATCTTACATTTGCTTTATATGGATGCTCTGATGCTTTATGGAAAATAGAAATCAAATTACAAATTTATATACATGTATACAATTTTAAAAATAATTAGTAACATTTAAAATCTCCTGATAACAGATCAAATCATCTCTATAAATGGTATTCATTTGCACTTCATCTAAGTCACTTATCTCATTCATTTCCTCTACTTTTAGATGCAGCAAGCCATGTTTCAAAGTAAGATTTACTTCAATTACAATTACCCCAATTGGTTCAAAGAAATTTAAATGCTTCCAAAGCAAGTTAAATTACACAAACACAGTGCTAGACTGCATTAACAGAGGGATAGAATGAAGATCACATGAAGTATTAATACCACTTTACAATGCCTTGGTAAGGCCACACTTGGAATACTGCATCCAGTTTTGGTCACCAAGATGTAAAAAAGATGTTGAGACTCTAGAAAGGGTACAGAGAAGAGCAACAAAGGTGATTAGGGGACTGGAGGCTAAAACATATAAGGAATGGTTGCTTGAATTGTGTATGTCTAGTTTAATGAAGAGAAGGACGAGGGGGGACATGACAGCAGTCTTCCAATCTCTCAGGGGCTGCCACAAAGAAGAGGGAGTCAAGCTATTCTCCAAAGCACCTGAAGGCAGGACAAGAAGCAAAGGATGGAAACTAATCAAGGAGAGAAGCAACCTAGAACTAAGGAGAAACTTCCTGACAGTTAGAACAATTAGCCAGTGGAACAACCTGCTTCCAGAAGCGGTGAATGCTCCAACACTGAAAGTTTTTAAGAAGAGACTGGACAGTCATTTGTCCAAAATGGTATAGGGTTTCCTGCCTGAGCAGGAGGTTGGACTAGATGACCTCCAAGGTCCCTTCCAACATCTTCTTCTTCTTCTTCATCATCATCATCCTCATCATCATCATCATCATCATCATCATTATTGAGCCTTGGTGGAGCAGTGGGCTAATGCCTCCTTAAGTAACACCAGCTGCCTGCAATTAGTGCAGGTTCGCATCCCACCAGGCTCAAGGTTGACTCAGCCTTCCATCCTTCCGAGGTAGGTAAAATGAGGACCCAGATTGTTGGGGGCAATTAAGCTGACTTTGTAATAATGCCGCTTGGGGTGTGTGTGAAAGCCCTAATAAGCAGGCATATACATAGAATGAAGGCTACTGCTAAGCTTGTAAGCCGCCCTGAGTCTTCGGAGAAGGGCGGGATATAAATGGAATTTAAAAAAAATAAAATAAATTATTATTATTATTATTATTATTATTATTATTATTATTATTATTATTATTATTATTATTATTATTATTATTATTATTATTATTATTATTATTATTATTATTATTATTATATTATACCAGAGGGCAGGGCAAGAAGCAATGGATGGAAACAAACCAAGGAGAGAAGCAACCTAGAACTAAGGAGAAATTTCCTGACAGTGAGAACAATTAATCAGTGGAACTACTTACCTCCAGAAGCTGTGAATGGGCACAAGACAATTCTCTTCTGGTGATACGTAGTGACATGTCTGTTCATTCAAAACTTAGATGCTGCAGTGGGCCATAATCCCAGATAAATATGAATATGTTTACAGTTCATAGCTCATTCTCTCACTCTCTGCAGTAATCTTCAACCCAAAGAAGACCCCATTTTTAATTTTTGTACTTTTTTAGTCTGCTTTTCAGAGAAAAAAAATGACACCTGTGGGAAGTCACCCCCCCCCCCGAGAAGGAAATATTAAAAGGGCAGAATATATTTCCCTAAAAGATTTTAAAAGCAGAAACCAACCCTGCCCCAAGTCTCCCTGTCCCAAGCAGAAACCAAGTCTGCAGGAATGCTGAAGTGATAATCTTGTCAGGAAACTGGGATTAGGAAGAAAGATCTCTAGAATCAACATCAGGCACAGCCTCAGGGAAGCAGGATATAACCATTGGGACATAATAGGATTATCCCACCACCATCAAGAATACCAGAAAGGCACACCCAGACTCAGGTCAGAATACGTGACACAGGAAATATAAAGCCTCAAACAGGAACAGGAAACCACTCCAAACAAAAGGCTCCAGAGGGTATAAAAACCCACTCCCTACATGTTTTCTGTCTCTTTCTTCCAGACCTTTCTTCCTGTCTGGCTCTCCTTTTCCATAAAGTGCAACTTTCTTCCTAAAGCAGTCACCATGTTGTTTATCCCCGGCTTGGACTGAACCATGATGAAGACTTTTTCTTCAACACACCCTTCCAATTATCAAAAGATGGATGGATCTTCCTCATCCATCAGTCATCCATCATGTTAATATATATCTAGCCACATAGCAAATACTCTTATAAACTTAAGAGCAGGCCAATATTTACTATTTATTCATTTCATTTTATTTATTTCTATACTACTACACTCCTTACACTCCTGATGCCTCCTTAAGTAACACCAGCTGCCTGCAATTAGTGCAGGTTCGCATCCCACCAGGCTCAAGGTTGACTCAGCCTTCCATCCTTCCGAGGTAGGTAAAATGAGGACCCAGATTGTTGGGGGCAATTAAGCTGACTTTAATAATGCTGCTTGGGGGTGTGTGAAAGCCCTAATAAGCAGACATATACATAGAATGAAGGCTACTGCTAAGCTTGTAAGCCGCCCTGAGTCTTCGGAGAAGGGCGGGATATAAATGTAATAATAATAAAAAATGACACAAGATGCCTCAAGACTGGTGGAAAACAGTGTTGCTTCCCTTTCTAATACAAGCAAACAGCACCCAGAAAACCACCCTTTATCTTGCAGAGGTAAATTTATCTTTTATTTTAAACTCTCCTTCCATGCCCTCAGCCCACAATTACTTATTGGCTAGATTTACAGCCTCTGCCACCTATTTTGCTCTCTCATTTCCCAGCCGACTCCCAGCAGTGCAGTACAAATTCTTTCCTTATGAA
This sequence comes from Vipera berus, assembly GCF_964194415.1. Lineage (NCBI taxonomy): Eukaryota > Metazoa > Chordata > Lepidosauria > Squamata > Viperidae > Vipera > Vipera berus. The sequence continues at coordinate 239,547,222 of NC_138203.1, forward strand.
TCAATAGAAAGAAAGGCTAAAAAGGAATAAAAAGAACTTAAACTAATGCTGGAACTAGCTTCCCAGCGACAGCCTTCTGTCATGACTTGGCACAATCAGTACTAACCAGATAAAAACCACAGCAATTAGGAGAGTTTTCTAGCAAACCATGAAATAATTGCTGGTGCATTGGAAGTGCTGTTTCCTGATGATGTCATATATCATTTGGTTATAAAGCGGAAACAATCTTTCTCTTTTATGCATCTCACATTCCTGCCACATTTGAACCTCCACCTCCCATGCATCATAACCCCAGTGAAACATGCCACATCCATCGATTAAACATTTTTGACATGTTGCCAAACTTCCTTAGCCCATTTAGCTAATAACACTTTTGAGTCAAATGTAAATAGTAGTTTACCAATGGGAGAAAGGAAAGTGTTAACCAATTTTTTTATCCATTCCCATTTCTTAAGTGGGCATTTATGGTGCATGGTTACCACACATAAGCCAGCTAAGGATCTAAACTTCTGCTTCATTTCAAAATGCAGATAAATTAAGCCAAACAGAGTCAAGCCAAGTTAATGTTTGGATAGCTCTATCCCAGATACATGTAATAATAATAACAATAATAATAACAAGAAGAAGAAGAAGAAGAAGAAGAAGAAGAAGAAGAAGAAGAAGAAGAAGAAGAAGAAGAAGAAGAAGAAGAAGAAGAAGAAGAAGAAGAAGAAGAAGTTGGAAGGGACCTTGGAGGTCATCTAGTCCAACCCCCTGCTCAGGCAGGAAACCCTATACCATTTCAGACAAATGGCTGTCCAGTCTCTTCTTAAAAACTTCGAGTGTTGGAGCATCCACAACTTCTGGAGGCAGGTTTTTCCACTGATTAATTTGTTCTAACTGTCAGGAAATTTCTCCTTAGTTCTAAGTTGCTTCTCTCCTTGACTATTTTCCATCCGTTGCTTCTTGTCCTGCTTTCAGGTGCTTTGGAGAATAGCTTGACTCCCTCTTCTTTGTGGCAGCCCCTGAGATACTGGAACACTGCTATCATGTCACCCCTCACCCTTCTCTTCGTTAAACTACACATACCCAATTCCAGCAACCGTTCCCTATATGTTTTGAACATATGTATGGATGTGCATATAATTTCTATACTCAATCCTTCATTTTATATGTATAAAGTTAAGAAAAACATAATGTGAGCAAACATTTTACCCCTCCCCCCACACACACTCAGGGAGAGAAGTTCCCTGAGGATGGGCTGTAACACAAGTCCAAAAGACTAAATCTCTGATTCCAGCCAGTGACCCAGATTGGATCCTGCAACATTATCCTGGGACCCGTATATTTGCCTTCATTTGTGAAACATTTTACTGTTCCTCAAGACATAGAAAAAATAGTAACAAGGTGGTAATAGTTTAGTGAGTCAGTCCAGATCAACAGTCTTGAATATGCAGCTGGAGACAATAGTTCTCTAGGTCATTTGTGCTGATTAATACATGATGTAGGGCTTTCCCACAAGCATATCTTCCAATTAGCTCAGTGCATCTTTTCTTATTATAGCTTTCTCACTGACTACTTCGCTTCAAGCTTGATGTGGCATGCAATTGTTTTGTTATCCCAGGGCTATTCTGGGATTATACATTGCATAGAAATTCCTAGAAATTCACACGTCAGCCACCTAAGGTATGGGGAAAGAGTTCTACAATAGTTTATGTCATTAAAACTTGATTCATTTACACAAGATGACATAAATTATCTTGTTACCATGTGTAATTTGGGTGGCCATGTAAATGTATTTAATAAATAAAATAAAATAAAAATAAATATGCTGTTTTCATAAAATACCTTAACACAAACATTTGAGGCACATCCTATAATTTAGAACAGACATGTCAAACACAAGGCCCGGGGGCCAGATCTGGCCCGCAAAGTGGTTTTGTGTGGCCCGCGAAGCCATCCTGGAAACAGTGAGGGAACGGCCCCCACTGCCTTGGCCCCGGCCCAGAGACCCTTCTTCTGCCAGAGACCCTCAGATCTGTCCCACTCCTGCCCAGGCCCCCATAGGCACCCTTGATGCGAATGATGTAGAGCTGGCCATGCCCACCCAGTAGGCCATATGCACTCTAGCCACACCTACCCAGTAGGCCACGCCCACCCAGGCCACACCCACCCAGCCCCTTGAGGGCAACCGCAATGCTGATGAGGCCCTCAATGAAATTGAGTTTGACACCCCTGATTTAGAATATCAGATACAAACGTAGAGCAGAAATTATCTGAGAACAATAAATGAAAATACCCTGACCACTTTTTATTTTAAAAGTGAAATGAAATCAAGTTAGAAAGAAATACTTTCCAAGGTAAAGCATCTGAAAGGTAGATAAATGAAATTTACTATCTCACCACTAGCAAATTCTTTTCAGATCTTTTAAAAACTACCAGATTCCAAGTCTTTAAAAACCTGATATACATATATATTTCCCTACCCATATAGAGGAAAATCATTTAGTTCAAACACATATCTGTCATAAATCAAAGGTATCTGTTTCAGCTCTAACCTTCATTCTTGAACTAGAATATTTTTTTTATTCTTTTAAGATATATATTTGAGGCTGGTTTGATACTAAGTACTTAATTTGTGTCCGGTGAAGGGTGCACCTACAGAAGTTGAAAGTATTCACCCATAAAGATATTGCAAAAAGTCAAATGAAAATAAAACTGGAAGAAGGATGAAGGAAGAATCTAATTTTAGACTTGAAGACCATAAACCTGCTGTAATTCTGCTTCACAAAGCATAGCCAGTTAACTTGTCAAACTTCACAGCACTAGTTCCTCAAATTAAACACACACACACACACACACACACACACACACACACACACACACACACAAACACTCCCCATATTCTCCATTAAGCTTATACACCAGAATTTCCAACAGGATACTTTTCCTTCACATTCAACATTTCATAGCACATAGCTGTGCCCCAGAAAAATGCCTACTGTGCTCCAGCTCAAAACTTAGAAACATGAGAATAACCATCACTCCATCCAGAAAATGTTGCTTTTTTAAAGCATTACAGTAAGGTAATCCACGTTGGCCAAAACTTAAAAACCAGCAAACTGAAGAAACATCTGTATTTACAAAGGAGAAAAAAAAGAAAGCATTCTCTGATGTGCTTTCCTTCAGTAAGCAAGTTCAGATCATTATCAAGTAACTCTAAATAGCATATACGAATTAGGCTGGTATCTTTCCAAACCTACTCTTAATGCTCATTTTGTCATTGCTTTCTGGTTTCCATTCTGTAGCATTCTTTATTTCCCCAACTCCTGAACTAATTTCAATTCCAAATTAATTTCAGCTGAATAAAAGCAATGATACAAAGGAGAAAGCAAACTGGATTACACTATAATCCATGAATACTTAGTTCTAGAGTCCAAACCGAGACAACATACATTTTGAAAGTGGAAACCCAGGTTCTTAAAAATCAGACTAGATTATTTCACATTTACTTTGGCAACTGATATACATTTCTGAAGGAAAAGCTCACCTGCTTTAATGTGAGATGCGCAAAACAACAACAGCTCAGGGTAAAATTTCAGCAGAAGGCTGTCCCCAATGCTGTAATATTTTTTTATTACAAAAATGTAAGGGAAAAGGTGCATTTGTCTGAAATGCAAACTATCAACTGGAAAAGTTTATGACTCCTTTGAAGGAATGCAAGCAGCAGAAAAAATGCAATTTAGTCTTTCCCCCCCCCTCACCACACTTCACAAGGAAAGCCTTCTTTATCTGATAGGCAGATCTTCTTCCTGGCATCAGTAAAGGGGCTCTCCTCTTTCTGAAGTAAATGCAAGTTCAGAAAAGAAATTTTCTTCAGAGGAAGAATGGGAGTACTGATTCCATGTCTTACTCCCTACCGCAAGTGGAAATAATTTTAAAGCTGCTGCACACCAACTGTACAATTTGGTTTTCCCTTTTAATTAGATAATAGGTTAATATAACATCTCTGGTAAAGGGTTCCCACCCACCCACCTTAACACAGTTGTTGGTTAGAAATGTTCACAAATTGAAAGCTTCTATGGCAAAAATTAGAGTTTTCCCAACTTTAGAGCTGGAGAGAAACATTTGCATGTTTTAAGAACGTTCCATTTGGAAGAAAATCTCTATTATCTCTGATCACTAGAAATGTTTTGAGGCCCATTTGATGTATTAAGTTAGTGTTAAATGGGCACCATAAATGGGCATCATTAGTCTTTTCCTTCTGTGGCTCGACCTTAAGCATGGCAACGTGGTTCACATGATTTGCCTGCAAAGAGAAAAATGGACTTTAAAAATAGACACTTGGGGCGGGTTTGTTTCCTTCTCTATGCAAGGCACTGCTTTCTGAAACAGTTCACTGATCTTCTACTACAGCCTATTTGGGCTCAGCGGTGGCCTTACATTTATCATCTCTTATTTTGTTCAACATTTTCCATAATAACTGCTTGAAATTACTGCAAGGCTCAAGTAGGTTTTTTTTGGTGTGTTTTGAGATATTTGGGGTTGGGCCTTGATCTCCGTCAGCAGTGGCTTATACAGCTAGTCCTCAGCCGAAAACTACAACTGGCACCAGAATTCTGTTGCTAAGCAAGATGGTTAAGTGAATCACACCCAGTTTTATGATTTTTTTTGCCACAGTTGTTGAGTGAATCAGGCAGTCATTAAGTGAACCCCGCTTCCCCCATTGTCTTCGTTGGATGCTGGCTGGGAAGTTTGCAAACGGCGATCCCCGTGACTCTGGAATGCCGCAGCCATCATAAATACATGCCAATTGCCAAGCGCCCAAATAGCCATAAGTCACTTTTTTCCAGTGCTGTTGTAACTTCAAACAGCTACTGAATGAATGGTTGTAAGTCAAGGACTACCTGTAACACAAAAACAAGCAGAAACTTCTTCTTCTATAATAGGGCTGTAACAACTTATCCTTCTATCCTTCTATAACAGGGCTATCACAATTTCAGAAAGCAGCAGCAGCAGCAAAGAAAACGCATGCCAAACTCTCACTTTCTCTGGAAACCGCAGGCACACAATGGGGGCTAGCTCAGTTCACAGCCACCCCTGTTTGCCCTTCTCAATCCTGCCTTATCTGAAGAAAAGAGGCCCCAAACCTGACACAAGACTCCCAAATCTCACTGAATGTTTATCAGATATTGTATTCAGCCAGTAGGAGGATTTACAGCATTTCCACTAGTTCTGTACTGCTGCCTCTGGAAAATGCATCTATGGAGCCACCAAGGGTTCAGCTTTATTTGAAGGAGGCTTTACTTTTAAAAGATCCCATCCAAACTCATGCACCCAATTATTCATTGAAACAAAGTTCTGGTAGCTCTGGAAGTTTTTAACTTGTTCCAGATTCTTCCATATATACTGTATATGGTAGATGATAGGAAAATCAATACCAGTGATATCTATCTATCTATCTATCTATCTATCTATCTATCTATCTATCTATCTATCTATCTATCTATCGTCTATCTATCGGCCTTGGTGCTCTCTGGGCTTGTTTTTCTGCAGACATTTCATTACCAAACTAGGTAATGTCATCAGTGCTCGCAAAAAGCCAACCTTAGAAAATTCAATCTTGAGCTACAAACATTCTCTTTTTTTTTATTGAAAAGTTTTAACATACAATTTTTCTTTAAAACCCCCCCTCCCCCTCCCTTCACCCTCCCCCCCTACCTCTCCCCCCTCCCCCCCTCCCCCCCCGACTTCCCAGAGCTAAATACAAGGTTTATATAAAAAAAACCAATCATAAACAATCATATACTAACAACTATAAGCTCTAAAATCCATCACTCTCTAGCTTATATAGGATAAAACAAACCTTAGTAATATTAAATATATATATAAAAAAAAAACTAAAAGAAAAAAAAAGAAGAAAAAAGAAAGAAGACTTATTCAAATGCTACATAAAACTTCTTAACCCTATACTTATTCTGGATAAACTCAATCCATTTTCTCCATTCCATAATATAGCGTTCTTGCGAGTGATCTTTCAAATAGGCCGAAATCTTCGCCATCTCTGCCAGGTCGGAAACCTTTAAAGTCCACTCTTCTATAGACGGCAATTCCTCTTTCTTCCAATACTGACCTATCAAGAGTCTTGCTGCCGTAATTAAATTCAACATCAACTTAGTGTCCACAACTGTAGCATCTGTAATTATTCCCAACAAAAAAAGTTGCGGACAAAACTTTATCCTCTGTTTAAAAATCTTCTGCATGTTCCACCAAACTTTTATCCAAAAGGCCTTAACCTTTTTACATGTCCACCATATATGAAAATATGTTGCATCTTCATCACCGCACCTCCAACATTTAGGCTGATAATTCGGATACATACTTGCGAGCTTTTTGGGATCTAAATGCCATCTATAAAACATTTTGTAAAAGTTTTCTCTTAAATTTTGAGCTTGTGTAAATTTTACGTTCCTCACCCAAATCTTTTCCCACGTGTCCATTGTAATAACTTCCTGGATGTTTTGGGCCCATTTTATCATACAATCCTTAACAAGTTCTGTTTCTGAATCAATCTCTATCAATGCAAGATATATCCGTTTAATATGTGCCGGTCCCTGATTTCTAATTTGCTTTATCAAATTTTCATCAGTCATTGTAAAACCATTTTTCTGATCTTCTTTCCACCTGGCCCGTAACTGAGTATATTGGAACCAGTTTTGAACAACCTTCTCTTCTCGCAAGAGACTATATGATTTCAAACACCATACATTTCTTTCCAAACTTAGGATCTCCTTGTACGTAGTCACATCATGTTTGAAACCAGCATGTATATTTTCTATTGCGTGTTTTGGAATTGCCCACAGTGGTATCTTGCAATCTAGCTTATGTCTGTACTTCTTCCAAACTCTCAGCAATGCCTGTCTTAAAATATGCACTCTAAACACATTGTCTACCTTCTTGTCATACAACAAATATGCATGCCAGCCAAACAACAAATCATGGCCCTCAAGATTTAATAATCTCTTCTGTGTCAAATTAATCCAATCACTTATTCCTACTAATGCAGCAGCTTCATAATATAGTTTAAGATTGGGCATTTTAAGCCCACCTCTCTCACGAGTATCCTGCATAATCTTAAGTTTAACTCGTGGCTTTTTCCCTGCCCACACAAATTTATTGATACCTCGCTGCCATTCCTCCAAATTAGAATCTTTCTTAAGAATCGGTATCATTTGAAATAGAAATAAAAATTTAGGCAGGACATTCATTTTCACTGCTGCAATCCGTCCCAACAAAGACAATTGCAATTTTTCCCAATTCTCCAATTCTTTTTGAATTTTCCCCCATAGTTTTTCATAATTATTTTTATATAACTTTGTATTAGAGGGCGACAAAAACACCCCCAAATATTTAACCCTTTTAACAATCTCAAATCCAGTTAGTCCTTCTAAAAGAGCCTTTTGCGAAACTGTCATATTTCTGACCAAAATTTTGGTTTTCTGTATATTAACTTTAAATCCAGAAACCTTCCCATATTGTGTTATTATCTCCACTTGTTCCAGATTCTTCCATATATACTGTATATGGTAGATGATAGGAAAATCAATACCAGTGATATCTATCTATCTATCTATCTATCTATCTATCTATCTATCTATCTATCTATCTATCTATCTATCTATCTATCGTCTATCTATCGGCCTTGGTGCTCTCTGGGCTTGTTTTTCTGCAGACATTTCATTACCAAACTAGGTAATGTCATCAGTGCTCGCAAAAAGCCAACCTTAGAAAATTCAATCTTGAGCTACAAACATTCTCTTTTATCAGCATTCCTCTGCCTTTATTAAGCAGCTCCTGTTCAGCTAGAGGAGGATGGGAGATTGCAAGGCCAAGCTGATCTTTGCTTGTAGCTTGGATTGCTCTACTGGTATATGCATCATCCTAGTGATATGCTAGGGACTAGCACTGATGATGTTATGTAGTTAGGGTAATGAAACGTCTGCAAGAAAACAAGCAAGCTCAGAGAGCACCGAGCTTCAACCCTGAGCTACAAATATTCTCCTTCATTGGTATCTATCTATCTATCTATCTATCTATCTATCTATCTATCTATCTATCTATCTATCTATCTATCTGTTTGTACACACACACACACACACACACACACACACACACACACACACACGTGAGAAGAAATACAGTGGAATTGATTTTCCCATCATCCCATATCTGTGTCCCCAGAATGAAATCAAACTCAAGAGCCCTTACCCATTATGGAAATATCATACTCAATCTGGAACAGAGCCTCCTGGTTGCACTGACGGAGAATGTTTAGTGCATCAGCATGACTCACACTGTGAAGAGGAATCCCGTCCACACTCAACAGCCGGTCCCCAATTTTCAAAGACCCTTCCCTGCAGAAAAAGTTAAAGGCATCCATTACGAACACATAGAGTGTCAGAATATTCTTGAGATGAATGCTTATTTGGGGACTTTATTTACTGATAACACTGAAAGTTTCTACGTCTGCTCCAAGATGTGCACATATTGGGTCTAGGAGCTTCCCAAGTGTGGGATGCAACTTTTGATAAGGTACAGAACAAAACTGGATAGTTTTCCTGCTTTGTCGAGCGAAGCTCACTTTCAAAACATGTTCCTGCTTTGCTTGAATGAGCCTGAAGTAGACTCAGCCAAGCAACCAGGGATCAAACCTGGAGCAAATTTTGAGAGGTATGTTAGGCCTGTAAGTCTAGCTATCTGTCTAAGCCACTGTTTTTCAACCATAGCCACTTTAAACTGGGTGGACTTCAGTGCCCAAAATTCCCCAGCCAGCTTGGCTGAGAAGTTGAGAAACACTTGTCTAAGCTGTATCTGATCACCAGCAGCTCTTCAATTTGGTGGTTTATTATTTATTTTTCTTGAGGTTGCACAGATTTATTTCTCTTTTTAAGGAATCACAGTTTGATAAACCCTGTGCACATGTTTAGGTTTCTCTGGTCTGTTATTTGCTAGACACAAAAAGGATGGTGAAAAAAAAATACGGCTTATATATTTTTATTCTTTCTTTTAGTTAATTATCTTTTAAATGTTATTTCCACATCTGTTTTCCTGTGTTACTTTTTTCATTATTATTCTAGTTTTTCTATACTGCAGGGTGAGTATCTATCTATGTGGTGCCTATGAGTCGAAAACAACTTGATGGCACATTATTTCCATATTGACATTTTTATAACATATTCCCACCCCTTGCAGTCCATCACTACTGCGTTGCAATGAACCTGCAATTGGTTTTAAATGATCCACCACTGATTAAATATTTCAAATGTATTTTCCATAGTTCACCTTTTCTGGTTACTCAGAACTAGTGCAGTAGAATTCAAAAGGAATCTATGTCCAAGAAACAATGGACTATAGACCAAATGTAGAGATGCAAAGCTATTGTGAATGTTTTTATAGGTGGTATGAAAAAATATGTCTTTGTTTAAGCTTCACTGCTAAATGTGGAATTATGTGAACATTACCTGTCTGCTGGGCCACCTGGTCTAACATAAGTCAGTACTAATGGCCTGGATTTATGCCAGTCTTCATGGGCTCCCCCTGTAAGCAATTTGCAAAAATAATTCATAACTGATACAGACACATATCCAACAAATCTATAAAAAAAGAACACATTTTTACATCAGCAAGCAGCTAGCAATCATTTTCTGGAACACATGCGGAAACCTGGTAGTATCCCATCTGTCAGTCTCTGAAGATTACTTTTCCATTTTCCCAAAGATGCCCTTCAGAAAGCCACCTTAGAATGGCATTAGACACCCCACTTCCTTCTTTTCCCGTTTTCAAACAGCCCAGCATGTTGCTAATTACAAGTGCACTGACCTCGTAGTACAAATCCAAAACTATTGCCTTCTTTGTAGAGGGTAACTTCAATGGTTTTTGGAATGATGCCAGCACTATTATCAGGGGCTGCAGACAAGGGAAATAAAGGGATGAGCTAATGCTTTTCATTTGCTGAACTCTCCTTCTATAAAAGCTGCATATTTGTAAGTTCGGCAGATGATCTCAAACACGAAAAAGTCATCCACATAAGCCTTCTAGGTTTCATAAACTGGACCACTGCCTATAATGCTTGTCATAATTGAATAACAGCATTAAAATTACCAAATTGGTCTGCAAATTGCCTCTGATCAATCTTAATAATACACATATACATACATATATACTGATCTTGTTTTGATATATTACAAACCAGAGCCTTTTTTTCTACAAAGCGTCAAAGCCCAGTAGGATTCCTAGAGCTAACAATTTTTTTTGCCACAGATGTTTATTGGATTCTCAGATATTTTAATAATAAGCCAGCTGGCAACTTTGAATGAGTATATTCAAATCCTCATGGCTAAGAGGACAGTTGTTGATTGTGATCATTAAGTGGAGAAAATGATTAAGTGTAAAACAGCGCTGAAGTAAATGTGTCTTAGTCCATATTTAATTCAGTACTTCATTTAATTTTAAACACTTATGAAAGCAATGCAAAAACAAAGACTGCATCTGTTATGAATAAATGGCAACCTATTAACACAGTCTGTGCTATGACTTTCCAAACAAAATGCCTGCCTCCTTCTCCTAATAGTGTGAAATATATGCACAATATGAATCAAATAAATTGGTGGCAGAATTAAAAGTGCTTTTTTTAAAAAAAAAAATCACCAGTTGGGTAGATTGGAGAAAGGAGAAGAAATTATTACATTTAAATGGCAGCTGCAAGCCACCATTTTAGAAATGCTATCTTCCCATCTTTAAATATGCTTGAACTCTTAACCTGATGCCCTCCATTTATGTGAAGAGTAGAACTTTCAATAATCCTGATCAGCCAATTCATTTGCTTTGTTGTCAGGTAATTGTCATGGTTCCGATAGATGAAACCCATTGAAAGAACTTTGAAGACGAATTCTTCCTTAAAGAACATTTTATTCGGGAAACAAAATATTGGCACTACATAGTTGAACTCAAAAACTAAATTCCCTTCCCCCAGATATAAAGTAACAAAGTGCAATTCCCACTCCCAATAAGCTGTCATAAATCACATTCCCCAATTAGCTTAAAGCACAGGCTTTCTCCTCAGCTCCTCAACCCGCCAAAATGTTATCAGCTTGTCCTTGGGTTCCCACAGCAGTGTTATTATTATGGCTAGCTGAGCTTTCATCCCACCCCCCACCATTGCTGCACCAGATTTCTAAAAGCAAGAAAAAGCATATTAAAGGAGAAGAGAAAATGGCTGCATTTGCATCAGTTGTCAGAGCGAGAACATCCCAATGTTAGCAGCATTGACAGTAATTCATAAAGTTGGAAATAAAGAAGGACCCTCCAGAAGGGAATATCTCTTCCAAGATGCTAGAAGACTTCTGTGCCTCTAAAATCAAGGAAAGTCTATTATTTTACTTCAAAATTAAAATCCAATAATGCAAAACAATGCATCAATGAATGAACTACCACACTGATAGTCCACAAAGATTTCTTTCATTGACAGATCAGTCTAGTATGATTATTTGGGTTGGAGCCAGCTCTCCGAACTAGGTGGTGCAGTAGATGTTGCATTTTCTATTCCAGAATCCTTCTTCTGTGTCAAAAACCTTCCCACTGTCACAAAAAGTTGTGTAACTGGACAGAAGCAAAGTCTGCCTCCAGCCCTACATTAATAATATTTGGAATCCACTAGCTGAAATTAAGTGGAATCTTTAATATTTTAAACCAGCAATAAAAATATTTAGTTTAGTAAAAAGGGCCATTAGCTATTGAGCAAAATTAAGCAGGGCTTCTACATCTAGCATATTATCTAAAATCATAATCATTTCTAACACCACAATTATTTTACTTCTCTAGCCTTACTCATTCCCAAACTCTGCCTCTTGCAACTCAGAACAATCTTCCAGAGATCTTATGAAGTTGATTGACATCCACTAAGGGTCATGTCATAGTGTATTTTACAGTTTTGTTTGATGTCCAACTTGAATGCAGGTGTTCCCAACCCCTGGCCCACTACCAGGACATGGCTGTTCAGAACTGGGCGGGTGGGTGTGCATGTGTGTCCACAGCTCAATTTGTGTAAGTGGTGGGTGGTGTACACATTCATGCCAGCCTGCTGCTCATGCATCTTGGTTCCCCTCTCCATCCGGGCTGCCAAGCCACAAAAGTTGGGGACTGCTTCACAAATGGATTCAAGTTTGTGGGTCAAAAGAGAATGCTTGTAGTTTTATAAACAGACAGGAAGTCTTCTGCTGGAATAATCCTGAAATAAAATCTAATGTGTGGTGTACTTTCTGTATTTCTTCTGGTATCTACTTTATATACCCATTTATGCTTGTGAAATCTTTAGAACTGTTAAATGTTTATAAGTCACAACATCCACTAATTAACAGCATGGTAAAAAGCAGAATCCATTGTAATCACCCTGTGTAGGAAATCATTGGCAAAATATGACTTCAAGTAAAGAAATCTCAGATAGCAAGGCTGGAACATCCTGAACATCTGGAGAAACTGCTACCAATTGAAGTAGGATTACTGGTCTAATGGTAAAGTCACTTTCCTATGTTTGTATGTTTCTTCACAAAAGGAAAGGGGAGGAAAAGACGGGGTGTGTGTGAGTCACCTAGTCTTAAAACACTGAACCATAAAGCTTTATTAAGTATATACTAACCAGCTAGTGGCAATTCATATTCCACTTCTAATATTACTCTTTCTCCCACGTTCTTCAACAGACTTATAATTTCATCATGTCGCAATTTTGTCAAGTTAATCCCATTCACTGACTTGATGTAATCACCAACATTTAGCTGATCACTCCTGTAACATACAAAGCAAAATATCTCAGTTCTTTCCAGGGACAGACATTATAGTCTTGAGGCAATTGTCTCAGGTAATAGTGGCAGAGAGACAGTTTTATTATTTTTGCTTTAAATTCTCTGGCTGTTTTCTTTATTGAAGGATACCTTGTATAAACCCTCGTAAGCAGGTAGATTTTTGCTTTTTTCAGTCACCTAAAAGTCTTGGATCAGCTTTGCCCATGTCTTTACTGACTAGTTAATAGAAAGGTGTCTATAGTAAACAACATATGGAGCAAAAAACCACAAATCTTAGGTAATACCTGAAATGTCCATCAATTATTTTTTTTAACAAACGTACATGGCAACAGAGAAAATAAACGTTTTATGATGTCCGGTCTTAAATCTTATCTGCAGAATCTGTTTTAGGTGAGAATGTAGAAGGAATAAGTCATTCTAAGCTGGGATCCTAGCAATAAGCTCAAAATGCAATGCAACTTAAACATTACATGCCTATCAAGAAATTAAATGAAATATCATTTAAGCTTGATGTTTGCCATTTGGCACATGTTGCATTGACTATCTGACTTACTAGTCTATACTTGCTGTACATTTCATTCTCCAACTTTGCAACTGAGAAAGTCCCCTGCATCTGTAATTATATCTTACCTTGCTGCCAGTCCTCCTGGCCTCAGATTAGAGACCCTTGGCTTTCCATCTTTATCTGTGCCACCAGCTATAGTTAATCCGAGGGTGCTTCCCTCTTTTTTGATTAGCTCCACAATTGTGACTCCTCTAAATTCTTCTGAAGATATAAAGAGAGAACAATTCAGTCCACTGGATTTATTATTGTAGTTGTTGTTGTTGTTATTATTATCCATATTTGAGTACTTATATTATTATTATTATTATTATTATTATTATTATTATTATTATTATTATATTGAAGCATTTAGATCTCATCTTTTGATTTCTGGAACAGGAAGCATTCAAGAAAACGTACAGCAATGTACATTTGAAGACTTTAGTACCAATATTATTAATAAAATTAAAATGACTAGATAGATTAAAAACAATCCAACTAAGTAATTTATGATAACAATATCTCTATTGAAAAGAAAATAGCATATAAATATATACCGTATACATATTGTGTATCTATGAAAAGCAGCAAATAAGAAAAATAAGCAAAATAAAAAAATAGGAAGAGAAAGGAACTTCTTTGTCACATGGGAAAATCTATGTTGGAAACATGGCTGATTCCAAATATTCTTGTTTCAGTTATACAAGCAAGGAGTTCTAGCATTCTGAGGAGGCGAAGGTGGTGATATGACAAGAAGGCTGAATAAATTCATGACAGAAGACTTGTAAACAATATGATCAAACACAAAAATTCCACATTTTTTTAAAAAAATATTCTGTAGTGATTGGCCATTTTCAGTTACGAAAGGAATTCTTTTTCTAGATTGTTTAGATTATCCATTCATTCTGAGCTCACCTTAGGTATGACTGTAGCTTAGCTGTATGGTTAGGTATCCTTTTCACCTTGTGCAGTCTAAACCTGAGGGCATGAAGAAGCTATTTGGAAGTAGCAAGTTTATTTCCCTAATTTTTATTTATTTAATGAAACTTCTAGTTTGCCTCAGTTGCCATCACAACAACTTGCCTTGAATAAAAAGTGAGGACTATTTATTATCGGAAGGTGAAGGCACAGTGGCTCAATGGTTAAAGAAGCTAAGCTTGTCAGCTAGAAAACTGACAGCCTGGGTTTGAGACCCAAGCACCACACAATGAGAAAAGCTCCCCTTACTTGCCCCAGCTCCTGCCCACCAAGCAGTTTGAAAGCATGTAAAGGTGAGTAGATAAATAGGTACCAATTTGGTGGGAAAGTAACAGTGTTTCATGCTCCTTTAGCTTATAGTCATGCTGTCCTCACGATCACGGAAATGTCTTTGGACAATGCTGGCTTCCTCAGTTAAAAAAGGAGGTGGGTATGTCCCTTAGAGGTCTATGGAGATTCTCAGTCATTCAGGTCATGGCTGTCCTAAAGGTGCTTTTTCAGGAGGCAACTGGACTTTTTTTTTTCTTTGAAGATGTTTTGCTTCTCATCCAAGAAGCTTTTTCAGTTCTGACTGGATGGTGGAGAATGGAAGGATTTATATTCCTTGCAGACAGCTGGTCATTTGCATTCTTTTAGAGAGCCTTTGGGGCTATGTGGAGGTTTACCTGTGTACTCAGGGTCACTTGAATAGGGTAAATGTGTGGAGTCTTCTTGGCTGCAGGATGTTTTCTGCCCTGGGTCCTTTCGCTGTTGAAGACAGGCACAAGGCTGTTTGGGATGAGTCTGTGTTGTCTGCTTCTCAAACTGAAGCATAAATATAAATCCTCCCATTCCCCACTATCCAGCCAGAGCTGAAGAAGCTTCTTGGATGAGAAGCGAAATGTCGAATAGAATAGAACTGGAAGGGACCTTGGAGGTCTTCTAGTCCAGCCCCCTGCTCAAGCAGGAGAACCTATACCATCTCAGACAGGTGACTGTTCAGCCTCTTCTTAAAAATCTCCAGTGACGGAGCACCTTTAAGGAAAAACAAGAAAGTCCAGTTGCCTCCTAAAAAAGCACCTTTGAGACTGTCCCTAGAGTCAGAAATGTCTGGACAGAGAAAAACTTTACCTTTACTTATTTATTATCATACCGCTGATGATTAAATGTCAAGCAGCATTACATCAACTGCTGCCAAAGCATCATATTCTATTAACATATTCTACACCATCTTTTTTCAAACTTGGTAAACTTTAAAAGCTTTGGACTTCAACTTCCTGAATTCCCCAGCCAGCACAGAATAGGTTTAAACAGTTTTTATTTGATCAGTCATTGAAGAACTGAAACAAAAAAAAGGGGGAGGGAAGGAAGGCAGCTGCCCCCTCCCCCCCTCCTTTCATCAGCAGCATTTTATTCTGTCTCCTCCCTTTGGCTTGTTTTCTTTATTTATTGATCATTGCTTTAGCACCAACTGTATTAATAATACTTCATCTGTTACAGTATGCCATATGGGACTCTATGTTCATTTTCTCTCCCTAATATATGCTGCTTACTTCCTCTGGTTTTTAGAGCTGAGTTTGTATCATCATTCTATAGATGATATTATCATTTCACAGGCATTTGAGCCACCTGTGCAACCATGGTTGACAAAATACTATTATACTTTTACAGCATTCCAACACAATCCAGTTGAGTGCCAGTAGCCTCAGCATGGACAAATGTGAAAAAATACTGTTCCCCACCAATACTTGTAATAACAGTGCTGTGGAAAACACCCTGAAACATATTATAACACTGGAAAGGGATAAATATTTTAGGCTAGCTATTATTATTATTATTATTATTATTATTATTATTATTATTATTATTATTATTATTATTATTATTAATTTAATTTGTATACCGCCCTTCTCCCTAGGGACTCAGGGCGGTGAACAGGGCAATACATAAAAACTAGATACAAAAATTAAAATTATTAAAACATGATTAAACAATGCCCATAAATTAATACAAATTTAAAATTAAAGTCATTATAAAAATCCCACCCCATCCCATCAGGCCAGGCCAGCTTGTTTGAAGAGATGGGTTTTAAGATCGCGCCGGAAGGAGCGGAGATCGGGCGCCATCCGGAGCTCAACCGGAAGATGGTTCCATAAATCCGGTGCACCCACAGAGAACGCTCTCCCCCTGGGGGCCACCAGTTGGCATTCTTTGACCGGTGGCACCCTGAGGAGGCCCTCTCTGTGGGAGCGTACTGGGCGGAGGGAAGTTGACGCCGGCTGCAGGTGCTCCCCAAGGTATTCTGGACCCATGCCATGAAGGGCTTTGTAGGTCATTACCAACACCTTGAACCTCACCCGGAAGACAACTGGTAACCAATGCAGCTCGCGGAGCAAAGGTGTGACATGGGAGTATCGGGAGACTCCCAGTACAACTCTCGCGGCTGCATTCTGTACCAGTTGGAGCCTCCGGGTGGTCTTCAAGGGTAGCCCCATGTAGAGAGCGTTGCAGTAATCAAGACGAGAGGTCACGAGCGCATGAGTGACCGTACGTAAGGCATCCCGGTCTATACAGTACTTGTCAGCTTGACTCTTAAGGTTAAAGTCTGATTATCTTTTAAGTGAGGAATGTTACATCTTTCGTGCTCAGGGACCTGAGTTCTTGCTCCATTTCTATCTGCATCTTGCATTTCCATTAAAAATGTCCCCTTGGCTGGGGTCATAGCAACTAAAGGATACAGAATGGTATCAAATCAACGCCAATTACATTTCCATGGTAAAAAAGCTTAACATCAGCAGCACAATCCAAACTCGAAAACACATCAACACCTAATTTGACATGCATCATTTTAAGCAAGTTTAGAAATTTAGGCTATGCAGCAAGTTTTTTTTTCCCTTTTAGAAAGAGCTAAAGTACAATGACACCCAATATGGCATTTCCAGAGTTTGACAAAAATTCTCTCTGGCAAAATATGGCAGGATGTGTTTCTTTGTCTCCCCCCCCCCTTTTTTTTTTCTAGACAGCACTCTAGGAGTTAAACTCCACACATCTTAAAATTGCTGAGATTGAGAAACAAAGTTCTAGACCCCTAACTGAGAATACAGCATAACAGAGTCGGAAGGGACCTTGCAGTATTTCTAATCCAACCCCCTGCTCAGGCAGGAGACCCTTCTATACCATTCCAGACAAATGGCTGTCCAATCTCTTAAAAACTTCCAGTGAGGCAGCATCTACAACTTCTGGAGGCAACTCGTTCCACTGATTAATTTTTCTTACTGACAGGAAATTTCTCAATTCTAGGTTGGATCTCTCTCTGATAATCTTCCATCTGTTACTTCTTGTCCTGCCCTCAGGAGCTTTGGAGAATAGGTTAAATCCCTCTTCTCTGTGACAGCCCCTCAAATATTGGAAGACTTCTATCATGTCACCCCTTTTCCTTTTTTCATTAGACTAGACATACCTAGTTCCCACAACTGTTCATTGTATGTTTTAGTCCCTTAATCATCTTTGTTGCTCTTTTCTTCACTTTTTCTAGAGTCTCAACATCTTTTTTGTACCGTGATGACCAAAACTGCAGTATTCCAAGTGTGGTCTTACCAGTGTAGTATAAATTGATATTGACACTTCACATGATCTTGATACTATCCCTCTGTTGATACAGCCGAGGTCGGACTTTCAACTTACCATACAAACAATATTGCCTATTTAAGATAACTGTACTTAGACAAATATAAATTTATAGCAAATATAAATATCCCATAAAGATACAATCATAAATATATATAAGATTATATAAGGATATGATTCATCCATATAGGCTACTGTGTCTACATTCAAAAACTATATAATAGTTCTGGGAAAAATGAAGCCGAGGGAAATCAAAATAAACAGGGGCTTGAATGCCTTCTCTACTGAAAGAAAAAGATGAAACTTTTGCAACCGTTTCAAAACAATTATGCTAGGAAATGACCGATACATATAAAATCATGCATGTCGTGAAGAAAGACAGACAAACATTCTCTCTCTCTCTCTCAAACATTAGGTCATCCCATGAATCTGAAAGGAGATTCAGAACAGATCAAACCAATGCCATTCTTTATGTACCTCATAATTACATTGTGGAGGTAGTTACCCCATGATCTGGTGGAAAAAACATTAACTTGGCTGGCTTTAAAAGAGGATGGAAAAATTCATCTGTCAAAGAACTTAACCATAGAGATATCATGCATCCAAACAACAATTGGAGGGAACAAAGGCAGGAAAGGGTTTTTGTCTTCATCTCCTGCTTCAAAGTACAGGTAGTCCTTGACTTACGACAGTAATGGATCCTGGAATTTCTGTTGTAAGTCATGACAGTCAGAAGTCGAAGTATCTATGGGCAAATAAAAGGCAATGTTTCACATGCAACAGATCTACCAGAATGAAGCTGATTTGTGATAGCTGTAAAAGGGGGTTAGATAAATTAGTAAGGATAAGGCAATCAGGTTATTTATGTTATGATGGCTTGATGTTTATCCCCTGCAGCGACAGAATCGGTCAGTATCTGTTGCTGTAAAGAGTCAGAAAATGTTACTGTAATCTTATTCTGCTTGTGGCTTCAGATGGTCACTGTGGAAACATCATGTTAAATCAGAACAAAACTAGACTTGAACTAATCTAACTGGGCCATTCTATTTTTTTAGGCTACTTCTCAACCTTATGATATGCATTATCAAAAATTGAAACACTTTCTATTACATGGTGCCCTGTCTATGGAGATTCTCAATCATCCAGGTCATAGTTATTCCAAAGGTGCTTATTCATGGGGCAACTGGACTTTGTTTTTTCTTTGAAGATGTTTCGCTTTTCACCCAAGAAGCTTCTTCAGCTCTGACTGAAGCTTTCCATTCCCCACCATTCAGTTAGAGCTGAAGAAGTTTCTTGGATGAGAAGCGAAATAACTTCAAAGAAAAACAAGAAAGTTCAGTTGCCTCGTGAAAAAGCATCTTTGGGATACATAGTGCCCTGAATCCACATATTTCTACAAAGTCTATGCAAACCACTATTCGCAACTCATAGACCTTAGTGCATTTATTTATTTATTTATTTATTTAAACATACAGGTTAGTTATAGATAGGTAACTCTTTGTTCCTGCTCCTGGATAACTACCACTATATAGATAATTACTAGTTGAAACTTTCATTTTCATCTGCTGAGTTCCTCACGGAAACCCCAACCATACATATATTCTGTGTTTGGCTGCACACTCCATTGAGAGTTCTAGTGCTACTATCAGATGCAGATAACAACAGCACAGGGACAGAGAGATCAAAATGGAAAGAGCCCTCCAGCGTGCCTTGAACAGAAATAATGAATTTTTAATTCCTAGGAAATGGAAAGAATTCTGATATATTTTTCAGCCATGTGAGGCTCAAGCAAATGTCACCATGTACCAAGACTGTCCCATTACTGGATTTTTCAACTGCTTTCATCATCCAGGTACAGTGGGGGAAAAATTATTTGATCCCCTGCTGATTTTGTACATTTGCCCATTGACAAAGAAATAACAACAAAAAAATCCAGAAAAACACATTTCAAAACAGTTATAAATTGATTTGCATTTTAATGATTGAAATAAGAATTTGATCCCCTATCAATCAGCAAGATTTCTGACTCCCAGGTGTCTTTTATACAGATAACAAGTTGAGATTAGCATGTGTTTTTCTGGATTTTTGTTGTTGTTATTCTGTCTCTCACTGTTAAAATAAATCTACCATTACAATTATAGACTGATCATTTTTGTCAGTGGGCAAACATACAAAATCAGCAGGGGATCAAATAATTTTTCCCCTCACTGTATGTTAAGGGAAAGGGGACACTTCAGAGAGAAAAACAAAGTCCCATTGTTTAGAATGGTATATATACAATTCCTGATTTCTTTAGCATGTTAATTTTGCATGAACATTAATGAGTTAAAATTACCTAAAGCACTGTATTACATAATGTTTAATTCATGGTCTGAAAAAAAACATTAATGAAGGGAATGCTCTTAATTACTTATGTCAAACTGGCTCTTAATCAGGCTGTGATCCTTTTTGCAAATTTAGGTTTACCACTGTAGATCAGAATTTGACAATGATTTAAGAGGAGAATCATCACACAGTAGGGAAGACAGATCTCTGTGTGATATATTGTACAAGTATTCCTGACAATAAAATGTCTTCAGTTGTCCTGTTTTGGAAGGAAAGAGGAGAGAGAGGGGAGGGGCGGGGGAGAAAGAGAAAGCTGGAAGTAGATCTCTACATGAAAGAACAGAAACTCCTCTTAAATTGTACAACTCAAACAATTTCCAAATGATGAATTTAAAATAGTGAGAATATCTAGTTTGCCTCCTGTTCTGGGTGGTGGATCTCAGAGTTGTAGTCAGGAGGGAGGGGGGGAGAGAGAGAGAGAGAGAAATAACTCAGGACAAGTGTAAAATCTGTCTTCCCTTGTTGTGGTAAGCCATGAAATTAAACAAAAAAACACTACCCATCTGTATGTTAGCAAAGCATATTGAACAAATGCACACAAGTAAGAAAATCAATTCAGCTACCTGGTATACTTTGCCTTCTTGAGACCAACGCGGTATCCAATAATCCACCTGAGTCTTTGCTTCCTTTTGAATAAGGCCCATCATCTAAAATAGAAAGAAAGAAGTCTTGACATTGTATGGGTTCTAAAATAAAACATTATCTCATTATTACCCCTAATAGCTTTGTAAGTGCGATTATATGATCTTTTCTATTCTTATATATAATATAATCCTATGAGGAGAGCCAATTTGGGGTAGAGGTTGAGGCCTCAGACTAGAAACTGGGAGACTGTGAGTTCTAGGTGCACCTTAGGCACAAAGCCAATTACGTGAACTTGAGCCAGTCACTCTCTCTCTCTCAGGCCTAGAAAAGAAGCCAAAGCAAGCTACTTCTGAAGAATCTTGCCAAGAAAACTGCAGGGACTTTGTCCAGGCAGTCTCTGAGAATATGATACAATTAAACAGAAGAAAATTAACCTCTTAACAGAGAGCTCTGGTTGGAGTGATTTCTCCATCTTTTGTCACAGAAACCTGAATAGAGTGGGCTCTACTGCATGGAGTTAAAATAGGTTAAAGAACAAAATGCAGATAATGCCACGATGTCCATCCTGAGCTAGAGAATTAAGTTTAAGTTTATTATATTTGTATACCGCCCTTCTCCCGAAGGACTCAGGGCGGTGAACAGGGCACATATAAAATACAAGGTACAAAAGTTAAAAAGAGAATTAAATACAAAACCCCAGCTAAAACAATAAACAATAATGTAAAAAACCACAATAAAAAACCCCAACACATCCCCCATCAGGCCAGGCCGGCTTGTTCAAATAAATAGGTCTTCAGATCGCATCTGAAGTTACTTATTTACAGTTATTTGCATGCCATTACTTGTGGCTTGAATGGATTGCAATAGCTGCAATAAAATGCTCATTAAATCCATAAAACAGAAGACTGTCTTCATTTTGCAAAACAAATTTCTCTCAGTCCCATGTGTCCCACTGTTACAGCCAGAAGCAGAGATAATAAATATATATAAGCAGGGCTTTTTTTGTCATAGAACGCCCAGAACAGAGTTCCGGCACCTTTTTTGGATGGAACCTTGTAGGGTAGGCAAGACGGGTTGTATGATGTGTGTGAGTTCTGGCACCTTTTTTATTTTTACAAAAAAAGTACTGTATATAAGAAGTATTTAAAGTTCTGTGAGGACTATGGGAAAATTTCATATGGAAGATTCTGCTATGGAAAAGATGAATACCATATCCTAATATCTATTCCCCCCCCCTTTTTTTAAAGAACAATGATGATAATAACACTGTTTTCTCCCCAGAGAAATAGCCCTTTACAGGTGAAAGAACATCACTGTGATAAGTCTAAAGCAAATTATAATACTTGTGAAAAACTGCATAGGCTTTGGAAATGGAATAATAGAACCAACAGAACTTTAAATCATCACATCTGAATTCAGACACACATTGTTACTTCCCTTATTTCAAAGTCATCTCTTTTTTTGCTTTGACTGCAAGTAATTTAAAGAGAAGGAAGGTGACTTAGCAGGAGGGAGGTGGGTGGGAAAAGAGAAACAGCATTTGAAGGAACAGCCATTTAAAATCCAAACTGAACGATGGGCTTTATTTGCGATGTGCTGTTTTTCTTTTGAAGGAATTCATTGCCAAGTAATAAGGACTTCCAAATCACTTCTCCAATACATACTAGCTGCATCAATTCCAGAAAAGTCCAATTCCAGGACTGATCGAATAAAAATAATTTTAAGATAACCCAAGGGTACAATAGAAATAATACATCTCAGTGCAGTTCAGTGGAATGTCTATAATTTACTACCCAGAAGGAGTGATTCCTCATGTTTGAAAATGACTCCTGCTCCCTGCCTCATGTACAGCCTTTGCAGTACCAAATAAAAATAAGTTCCCACAAACAAGGCAAAAATAGCATATTTGGAACATAAGTAGCAACAGCAGTTAGGAGGGGAGAAGATTCTCCATTGGATAGGCATAGAAGTTACAGTTTCATACAGAAATAACCATTTCTGGTCACTGTTGGGAATAGACATGGCTGTAGACTTGTGTGTACTAAGTATCAAGGCATAATGAAGGAGTTCCAGTTAGAGTTTCCAACTGGAAGACAGCTGAAGAATTTCTCTTCCTCTTCCTCTCCCCTCACCTCAATTTTAATATCATTTAAAAAATCCTGGCAAGGCTACTAAAGAGGTCCCTAGAACATGTTACATGATATGATGGGATAATGCCAAACAAACAGTGTAAGATTCTCGTGAGGGTATGGAATGGGTAAAAGGAAACTGCTCATAAAGTAACCCGATACACAAAGCAGGAGGCCAGACAAATGTGAAGCAAAGGTGCACTACGGGGAAACAAAATACAAGTAAATGTCAAGTCACACTTCAACGGGCACCTTCCTTGACTGCTTAAACATTTGGGTAAGATAATGAGCAAAAGCAAACACTGTAACATCCTCCTCTGGGGTTTGGGATGAAAGGAATAATTGAAAGAGTGCTGGTGATACTAATTGCTTTGCCATCTCAACTGTCAGTAAAATGCCAGATAATTTGTTGACCAGCAGAGTTGTTGAACTGCTAATGGTGAATGGTGAACATATATTTTTTTATTGCTGGCTCAGACTATTTAGCTGCTTGCCCAAGGTTTATTTTGGGCAACATTTTTGGAATTCTAGTTTAATTGTAGAGCTGGTTTTTCAATATCTCGTATACCTCTGGTATCAATTTTGAAGGCAAAGTAGCAAAGATTGCATTGGGCTTCTTGAAAGAAATTTCATGAATACCATTCTCATACATTGGTGATGTATTCATAAAGAGAAACAGATGGTTGAACCTCTGTGATCATGGATTCTACAGTTCCTCCTAATCTATGTTCTTCCAGTAGCAATGCTGTGCAGACAGACACAGCTAGGTTGCTGTCCAGAGTTGATAAAAGCTCTCTTTTCCAGAGAACTTTTGTGGCTGTCCAGCATCGAAGCTGGGTCTAGAAGGTTTCCTAAGATGTAATTTGATAATTAAGGAAAAGTGTAATTCCATCCCAAGAAAGTCTATCATTCCAAATCCTGATGTCAGCTTGTCTACCCTGAGACCAACCTCAGTTCCTACTTGTATAAGTTCATCTTCAACTTGCTCTTCAAACCTGGACTCTAAATATACATGGAGGCTTCTGACATGTACAATGCACAGCTTACAGAAAAAAGAGAAGCACAGCTGAATATTAGCATATTGGTGCCAACTGACTCTAAACCCTGATATGATCTTCCAGGCAGCTTCAAATAAATACTAAATAATACAAATAGGATTATGCATGACTTCAGGACAATAAGGTGAGTCAAACAGAATTATTCCAATGCCATCTTTAAAAAAATGCCTACAGAGAAAACAGTGGAACCATAATAAATATAGAACTTTTAACTCCCAGCTCTCTCCAAAAATATATAGGACATCACAGTCATAGTGTCAAAAGCAATTGAGAAATCCAGAAATATAAACAGATTTGTGTATCTCTCATCAATTACTTGACCTCAAGTCATCGTCAATATAATCAAGGTTGTCTCCATGGCAGATTCTGCTCTTAATCTAAACCAGTAAGTTTTTAAATAATTTGTTTCCTCTAAGAGTTCCTGAAGCACAATGCTACTGTCTTTTCCAAGAGTTGGGTTAACAGTGTATTGGACATCATCCATAGTTGTTAATATTGGTCAAGCCCAGAGACAGCTTCTTAAGTAATATCTCACTATTTCTCTTAAGAAAGCTATGGGGGAAGGCTCTTTTAGCTGCAGAGAAGAGTTAAGGATCTTAGGAATTATTGAAAGGATAGATTCCTTGGAGATCAAGCAACAGAGGAATCTAATGAAAACAGTGTTGTGAATTGTTCCAAGGACCTTAAGCTATTCTTTCAGATGATTAACGTGATTTATACTGATATTTTTACACAATGGATACTTTAGATATAGTACCATCCAAAGTGGCCTTATGCAGACTGATTGCATTAGAACTTAGATGGGTCTAGGCCAACTCACCATGGCCAACTTGTTATGGTCAACTCACTACAGGACAATTCGCCACAGGACAATTCAATGCTGTATTAATCGTTTCATTCAGTTACTTTTGTTACTGATCACCATGTTTTCGTCAAAACTATTATAACTATTATAACTATTATAACTCTTGTATTTCTGGAAAGGGACGCGGTGGCTCAGTGGGTTAGGACGCTGAGCTTGTCGATCAGAAGGTCGGCAGTTTGGCGGGTCGAATCCCGAGTGCCGCGTAACAGAGTGAGTGTCTGTTACTCGTCCCAGCTTCTGCCAACCTAGCAGTTCGAAAGCACGTAAAATGCAAGTAGAAAAATAGGGACCACTACGGTGGGAAGGTAACAGCGCTCCGTGCGCCTTTGGCGTTCAGTCATGCCGGCCACATGACCACGGAGACGTCCTCGGACAAGCGCTGGCTCTTCGGCTTTGAAACGGAGATGAGCACCGGCCCCTAGAGTCGGAAACGACTAGCACGCATGTGCGGGGGAACCTTTACCTTTACCTTTATTTCTGGATTGGCTTTCTTTATTTTATTATTATTGCCCATGGTTCTGTCTAAATTAATTTAACTTTTTATTTGTTGACTTGTCCCATGCTGAGTTGTCCTGCAGTGAGTTGGCACAGAGAATTGGCTGTGGTGAGTTGGTTGTGGCAAGCTGTCCCGTTCCAAGCTTAGATGGTATCAAAGCTCCAGCTGGTCTTTCAGGACTGTGTCATCAGCCCAGATTCCAGTAGCCTGAACTCTGCAGGTAAATACTTTTTTCCTTCCCTAAATGTCATGGCATGAATGCTGTAAATGCACTGATGTTCTCTAGAATCCAGTTGGACTCCCTAGAATCAAAAAGACAAATTACAGTTAATCTAGAAGAGCTGAGGCATGCTTTCATTTCAAGTGGTGATGTTGAAGCCATTTCATAAGGTCCTGTACCATCAAAGGGCCTTCTGTTTTGAAAACATGCTTGTATTCCCTTCTAAAAAAAGCAGAAATCTATTTTGTAGTTTCTAGTTCTGCCTCTATTCGGAAGCCAAATCAACCTAAGGGTAGATTTCAAAAGCAATGGGTTGCTGCTTCTTGTTGTTCTTAATCTAATCTGGCTTCCCAACAGACATTGTCAGGGAAAAGTAAAGGCTGGAAGCAAGCTTTTTTACTTGCAGAGAAAAAAACACATCTCTTTTAAAAAGAAAATATTTAAAATAGTTGCTTCAGAAACTTGTTGCAAGACCACATCATGATACAATTATCTATGGAACCACACCAGAAGTCTTCAGCTTCTAATTTAAAATGAAATACTATGCAAAATAAAAACAATGTTATGCAGACCAGTGAATCTGTGGACAAACCAGACAGTAAGTGACCATTTTAATTAGTTATAACTGTTAAGGTCATAAGCCATAGTATTACAACAATTCATTTCTCTCACTGAGCAAATACTGCTTTTATTTCTAACTGAAAATGTGCAGCAGCATGTGCACAAATGCAATTGGTTTGATTCAGCAGTGAGTCAAATTAAGCAGTTTGCTGGTTTTCCTTCCTCTTATGGCAAATGCTGTAATTTCTTATGCAATATACAGTATAAAGAAATACTACCTCTTATTGGTCCTGAATTTTCCACTATTTTATTTCAATTAAGGGCTGAGAAACACAAAACTTTATACATTCTGCTAGATTTATATGTCATTCTTATATTCCCATCTCCTGATCATCTTATTTCTAATAGGTCACAAGTAATAATTTCAATTGTTATTTTCACAACTTTGCCTAACACGAAATTCTCCTTTTTTGCAATGCAATGCAATGCAATGCCTGGAACAGGATGCAGTTTTTCAAGTTTGATGCTTGAAGATGCCTATCAGGGCATTATCAATCTAACAGTTCTATGATCAGCTCATTCTTAATTATTGCTAAAATGGAATTAGCCACACACTTATTTGATTTTTTTCTTTGAACTCATAATCCCCTTCTTGGCAATATTTGCTGGATTTATTTCAGGATTCTGTCACTCCATGAAGAAAGCTAGTGTTACAGCATTTTGACTTGCTTCCACTGCTAACCTAAGTATACTAATAGGACTGGCCTGCAAAAGCATGTTGATTTGAGTTTAAATTCTTTAATCCATTTTATTAACTTTCAAAATCTATGCTTCTGACTAAGCTAAAGCTTATGTTATTTTTCATAGACTCGTTAAGATGGACCAGCATTTTCTATCCTTAAGAAAAGGTGGGTGGGGAGAGCAAAGGCAACCCAAGAGAAATGCTAGGCTTCTCCAGCACAGTATTTTAGGCTGCCATTTCTGGCAGAATTTATTTACAAAGCCATGCCAGAGCAATTTTATATTAATTCTTTGCTCACTGCATCAGACAATTTGTTAAAAAGAAATTAGGAAGAAAAGAAATTGCTTATTTTACCGTTAGCAAAATATCTGGAAATAGGTAAAGCTTCACTGGGTTCTTGCCCACTTCCAAAATGAAATGTTGCAAAAATCTCACCCATACATTTGTATTCAGAAGGTGCCTTCCCATTCAAAACCCAGACAGGTGTTTATCAGTTCAATTCTCCCACAGGAGGCTGTCCAGATTAATTTGAACGTTTCCTCCTCCACTTTCTTACAAGCAAGCTTTCAGTTGTTCGTGACAAAATGCAAAATCATTTCCAAAGGATCTGGGGTGAAGGGAGGCAGCAGGCGAGGACTGGATAAGAATTCAGAAACTGGCCAGCACACTTCTGAAACTTCTTTTAAAAGAAAAAGATCTAACACATTCCATTTTCACCTGAGGTAACTCTTGTATTTAACCAGTCAAAAAAACAAGCCATGAATTTAAGATGACTCCACAAAAGGAAGACTAGATAGAGGAGGGGAAAGAAATCAGAATTTAAAAAACAAATCTATGCAATGCCCAGCGACCTTACATAGGTCTATCAACTCTGGCTGGAAGAAATCCTGGGGACTACCTGCTCCCCAATGTGTGCATGTTTGTTTTTCTACACACTCCTGCCAGAAACCATATCAAATCAGAGAAAGTCCAGAGCACATCTGAAGATGATGGCATTAATGGAATTAGTAACTGAAGCAGAAGTTCCTTGAAGGACAAACACAACAGGAATATGACCTGTAAGCAATATGAATTGAGGAAAATCTCATCCTCTCAAGACACAAATAATGCTTAATCAATTTGATGTGGTAGAAATAAGTGAATTTACACAACTTGGCATGGGTTACTTTAATTATGCTATTCAAGGTACAAGACTATAAGAAGTAATGAAGTGACCATGAAATTCAAATGTGCTCAGTTACAATACAATAAAAGGTTGTGTAACTTCTATTAGAATTAATGGTTGTCTAATGAAGAATTCTAAAAGGATGTAGTAATACAAAAGTAAGAGAGATTAAAATAAACCTTGGAAGTACTGTATAGGAAAATTTAGACTGGGTAGCTGAAATAATGTGCAAAATAACAAATCTTTTTGCAAAGATAATTTTTGTTTATTGCCAACATCTGCTTCAAACATCATAAAACTCAAACTATACAGATATCATTGTATACACAACACTGGAATCAACTAGATCTTATGACTGGAAGCAGATGATGGAGAAATATAATCAAGCAGAAGACTTTAAGGCAGAGATTTGGAAGCAAACTATGAATTTCTGGCATCAAATATATGTTAAAGAGCTAGCAAGATTTGACTTGGAAAACATACAGTCAGACTATAAGATCAGCCAAAGAGGCAGATTCAGTACCTTTAACTTATGTGAAAGGGGAACCGAGCAGCTATGAGAATAGATGAGAGACACTGTGAACACTGAAATGAAAAAACAAAATCCTAACTTTTAAGAAAGAAAAGACCCAAGAGGTTTTCAGAACAGCCTAACCAGTGAGCTGAAGAAAAAAAATGGAGGATGAAAGCTTTGGGCAACAAATGTAGATGGCCAACATAAAGCAAGAAATGGCTTGGGAAGAGACTTCATCAGAATATGTCAATGAATAGGAGAATTTTACCCAGGGAAAGAAAAATGAGATGTTTTTAAATAGCTCACAGAAAATGCATCAAAATTCACAGAGTGGAAAGTGGAAATAACAGTAAACCACAAAGAAATCTACAGTACTGTTTTGTAGGCAGAGGAACAGTAAGACTTTGACTGGATTTTTTTTTACAAATGATGTTATAGAATGCCATAAACCTTTTCTGAGAAAAAATGTATTGGAAAGTAAAGTATAAGAGATAATAGGCCATCTGACAAAAAGAAAAGCACCAGGCACAGATTGATAAAAGGTACAGGAAAAGAGGCAGTTAACATGCTAACAGCTCTGTTTACTGAATAAAGCAAGACCTCTGATTCTACAGACAATTCTAGAATGTAGAATATAGGAAGGCTGATGGACATGCCAGAAGACCCAATTTATTCTTTTGAGGAGTCTTTATAGCAAGAACAATAGCACTTAGACTTATATTCTACTCCATAATGCTCTATAGCACTCTCTGGGCAGTTTACAATATCGACATATTGCCCCCAAACAATCTGGGTCCTCATTTTACCAATTCTTGGAAGGCTGAGTCAACTCTGAGCCATATCAGAATAAAAATCCAGACTCTGGGCAAAGCTTTGCTTGCAATACTGCACCTTAATCACTGCTTTACCAGGACTCTGTTTTATTAAAAAAAAAATTCTACACTTTAAATACTGAGTTTGGAGAAATAGCATACAGGTAGTCCTCCACCTATGACCACATTTGGGCCTAGAATCTTGACAGTTGAGCAAAGAAATTAAGCAAGATGCTATGTGACCACTTCACCTACAAACGCAATCCTGATTTTCCCAGTTGTAGTCATTAAGCCAACTAAGGGGGTCATTAAGTGCCTGGAGCTCCTACCACACCTGGGAGATCCAAGTCCTCTCGTTGCCCCATTGGGGAGAACAAACATGAGAACAAAAGGAAAAGTGCTAGAAAACACCTTCATTCTGGAAAGCTTAGAACAGGGCTTTTCAACTTTCTCACCCATTGTACCACTTTTAGGATATGGCAACATCCGAGTACCACCAGTCGCCTAGCAAAGTGTCAAAAACCTGATGACCAAAAAAAAAAGTAAAAAAGTGATGAAGTACAGGTAGTCCTTGACTTACAACAGTTCACTTAGTGACTGTTTGAAGTTACAATGGCACTGAAAAAAGTGCCCCCCAAGTCACAGCCGAGCAAGACACCTGCCTGCCCGCCCGGCGGCACTCTTCCTCCTGTCCGAGGTTTTCATTGTTCTGAGCATTTCTGTTGAGAATTGGCAGTGGGGGTGGGGTGCGGGGTTTGGTTTTTATTTCCCTCCCCTCTGCTGGGTGGTTGCAGCAGGTTTTGGTCACTTCACATGACCCTGGGACACTGTGACCATGATAAATATGAATCAGTTGCCAAGCACCTGAATGTAAATCACAAGATCCTGGAGATGCTGCAACATTCCAGCTGATCGGCGCTTCTTCTGGGCTCAGCAGACGTGCCGGGATTAGTGCCGAGCTCCACCTGGAGCCTGGCGCTGATCCTGGCGCTTCCGCTGAGCCCTGACAGCCCTGCAGCTCCAGCCGTCTCTCGCTCAGTCTTGTGCGGTGCTACCACCGGTTCAGCTCATTCCCCTCCCCCGCTACCTCTTTTCTAGGATGGCCGCGTACCATCTGCCAGGTGCCAATGTACCACAGGTAGTACCCGTACCACTGGTTGAAAAGCCCTGGCTTAGAACAATGGAATTTTGCTAGTATATTTTGCTAGACTGTGGTTTGTCCCTCCAGTGTACAGGAGGATTTCTCCTGCCTGCATGGAGGGGAGGAGGAATTCCTTAGGTTGCTAGGAGAATTACCTCTAGCCCGACATCTCTCCTGCTTACAACCGTCCCTGCCAGCTTCCCCATTGACTTTCTGGGGAAGCCAGCAGAGAGGATTGCATATGCAAACTGTTGCCAAGCACCTGAAATGAATGGAGGGGGAGTGGGGGAAGGCTGTGTGATATTTTTTTTATGACAGCTCCAAATGCTTATGGAATATAAAGCACCCATTCTGAAGTCCTCGTAACCTCAAACCGTTATTAAATGACCAGTCGTAAGTTAAGGACTACCTGCAGCCTAAAGTAGAGTATCGATGTCAAGAATACATATTGTCCCCACAGCTGCTTAATTTATAAAGCAAACGTAAGAAGAGCAGGCTTGGCAGAGTGACAGCTGGAATCAAATTGGTGGCTGAAACACAAGCAATTAGAAATATGCAGACAACCACCATCTTCTTAACTGAAAACAAAGACAAGCTTGTTATGAAAGTAAAAAAAAAAAGTAAAGTGAAATCTGGCTTTATGCCAAATATTAAGAAAAAGATAATGTCAACCAGCATATTAGTGAATTCACAGTTAATTACAAAGAACTGAAGGCAGAGAATAAAGAAGCACAGTGTCCTGGTGAAGTGGAGGGAAGATTAATTCTAGGGAGGGATGGCAATGACAGACTTAAGCAAGAAGAAAACTGTAAAGACATTTCAATGACAACAAAGACCAAAATGCTTACAGCAGTGGTAATTGACAGTTGTGAAAGCTGGACCCTGAGGAAAAAAAAGCCAGAGAAAGAAGATGGACATCTTGAAATGAGGGATTGGGAAACAGTCACTAAGAGTAATTGCAAGAAGAATTAATCAAGTGGTCCTAAAAGAAATGAAGACTGACTACTCCCTCAAGGTGATCATGAACAAACTCATGGTACTTTGGATATGTGATAAGAACAGATAATGGCCTATTGGCAAAGTTGAGGGGAAAAAGAAAAAAGGAAAGAAAACTGATGAGGACAGATGGGATCAAGGGAATCTTTGGAAGCATCATATTGTCTCCATGAATAGAAATGGTATATTAATTTGATAGCCACTTTTGAAATTTCCTTAGATGCTACCTTTTTTAACAGCTGATGTTTGGCACCCTCGACAACCATTGGCCAAAGCCATTGTTTCTACTTTCTGCAGATTCCTTTGTTTTTATGTGTTTCTTTTATTCTTACCCACTGAATAAATGATATCCTCAGTTCACAGGTGCCATATAAGGCAGCGTCTCTCAACCTTAGCAAAAATAAGATGTGTGGACTTCAACCTGAAGTTGAATTCTGAGCTGAAGTCCACACATCTTATAGTTGCCAAGGTTGACAAACACAGACAAAAGGTTACACCAACCACACTATCTCCCTAGCACTTCCCCAGGAAGTAGCCCTCAAATTAAATGCAAGAATGTCTCTAGAGAACATAGGATCATCAGATGAGTGGGTGCAATCTAACGTTAATGTCAAGTATCCACTAAAGACTTGTCTCCAATGCAAACTCTGCCACCTCACTGATCTATTTTCCACTTGAACATGAAGATAGGCATTCATAAGATGAAAACAAACATTTACAAGCACACCAGCACCACCTCCTCCACATTATGTTTATATTTCTCAGTGTTTCTGTGCATCTAGCATTGGTAGTGACTCCAGTGATGTATTCCATACACCTTTATTTTCATTCATGTCCTGCATGGACTTCAGCTGGACATGATGCATGTCCAGGTCTTTCCCCATTACATGCTGTATCCTCAGATTTTTCATTTCATGGTTTATTCTAAAGGCCTTATATCCATTTCCCAAAGAACCTATTTAAGGCATGCGAATTTCATAACCACTTGCTGCTCTATTCATAAAAAAAATCTGTAAGGTAAACAGCCATTCATTGTTCAGCTAAGAACTCTGTTCTTTGTGTTCCTGAAATCTCTTTCTGCGAGATTTTCAAAGAGAAAATTGACTTCCAGGTGCATTTAGACTTGATATGGGAGCCATTTCCCATAATGACTTTTAGATATCAGTAAAATTTGGTTAGAGAGAAGTATAATATGAAAAAGAGAAGGCTGCAAAAATATTTCTTTCTCCCCTTTACACCTAATGTTTCCCATAAACATGGGAAGACAGGCTGGCATTAGGCAGAGATTTCTTAGTATTTACAAAAAAAAAACAAAAAGGGAAAAATAAGATTAGTATTGCTACACAAATAACCAAAAGAGGTCTGGTAGGACTTTTTCAGGCTAACGAGTAAAAAGAAGATGTACGTTTTGTCAGCTGCAGCATGCTTCATCAGATACTGTATAATGTAGTCATTAATTTGGAATTTAGCCCTTCAGTGTCCCTGCCATTTTCCAGGGCAAAAGGTTAAAAATTACAGTCCAGATAAAAAGGGGAAAAATTGCAATGGGCTCAAGACAAAGATTAAAACGTAATGTGAGGTTCCAGCCTATTCCTGGATGCCAGATATCCTGCTATATCTAAGAGATTACTGCTTCTCTAGACTCTAGAAAGAGTGAAGAGAAGAGTAACAAAAATGATCAGAGGGCTGGAGGCTAAAACATATAAATAAAGGTTGCTGGAATTGAGTATGTCTAATTTATTGAAAAGAAGGACCAGGGGTAACATGATAGCAGTGTTCCAATATCTCAGGAGTTGCCCCAAAGAAGAGGGAGTCAAGCTATTCTGCAAAGCACCTGAAGGCAGGACAAGAAGCAATGGATGGAAACGAATCAAGGAGAGAAGCAACCTAGAACTAAGGAGAAATTTCCTGACAGTTAGAACAAATTAATCAGTGGAAAAACCTGCCTCCAGAAGTTGTGGATGCTCCAACACTCGAAGTTTTTAAGAAGAGACTGGACAACCATTTATCTGAAATGGCATAGGGTTTCCTGCCTGAGCAGGGGGTTGTACTAGAACAGGGGTGTCAAACTCGCAATGTCACGTGATGTGTCGCAACGTATCGCGACTTTTTTCCCATTGCCAGCAATGGGGTGGGCGCTGTTTCAGCATGACACATCCAGCCCACGGGCTGGCAGTTTGACACCCCTGGGCTAGAAGAACTCCAAGGTCCCATCCAGCTCTGTTATTCTATGTTCTAAAGGTCTCAATAAATGCAGTGGGTTTTTAACACATTGCAAGTGTTAGACAATAAGATATTTGTAGTCTATTTCACATGTAACCTGCATCCAGATAACCAATCTGTCTTCTTCCTCTTTTCCACCCAGCTTCCTCCCAATTTAAAATCTACATCAGTCTAGCCACTCATGCATCTGATAAAGTTTTCTGCAGCTCACAAAATGAGTGTTTTTATTGGAAAGGGTACCAACAGCCGTCCCCTGATTTTTGGCTACCCGAGACTAACACAGCTTTCCTGAATACACAAAAGTATGTGCACAGGAGAGTGCATAACGCTCCGGCGTTATGGAACCAACTGCCGGTTGAGCTCCGGATGGCATCGGACCTTCGCTCCTTCCGGCGCGGGCTGAAGACCCACTTATTTGAACTAGCTGGTCTGGCCTGATGGGGAATGTTAGGGTTTTTAATGGGTTTTTTATGGCTTTTATTGTTATTGTAATTTTAATCGGGCATTTGTTTAATTCCTTTTAATTTTTGTACTGTTATTTATATATGCCCTGTTAACCGCCCTGAGTCCTTCGGGAGAAGGGCGGTATACAAATTTAATAAATACTAAATACTAAATATACATACATCTCTCTGTCTGTTTATCTGTGTTTGTCTATCTATCCAAAATCTTGAGGATGAATGCAGTTTGAATATTTGTATGAAATATTCCCTTACAAAGAAACTATCAAGAAAAAAATGGTAATGAAGCTAATGACAAGATTTAATCTAATATGACTAAATCTGAATAAATTACTCCCTCTTTTTTCCTTTCTCTTTCCTGAATCTCTCATAATTAAGATTATATTTATGTGAGAGATATCCTGCATAATTTTATTCACCATTATCCTGCAGAATCCCAAGAAAAGCTTTTTAAAAATATGATACACCATCCATAGAAATGCTTTTCAGTAGCATAAGAGAAAGGCTGCAACCATATAATAGAAAGCTTTGCCCTATGAGATGCAATTAGCCTCCTTTTTCTTCTTTTTCTTCCTGGTTGTTAAAGCCCAAGTTAGTCCTACAGGCTTTATGTTCAGGCAAGATGTTTAAGTTACCATTGAGCCTGACTTGCTGGATGATTTTCACATTTCTTTAATGGGATATTTTATTTCTTACTTTTCTATTTTAAAAAAACTATTTAAGTGGAACAAAAAATAAAGACACAATTGACATCGAAATTCTATCTTATTTATCCATAATACAACAATAACAACACAACTTTATTTAGAGTTCTTACTGGATGTACTCCAACAGTTTTACAACCACAACCAAAATATTTTAAATGCAATTAATAAGTAAAATAGAAGCACAAATATAACCTTAAAGACAAACAGCAGAAAGCATTCCCACCTTAAAGTTCAGACTTATAGGATTGCAAAGTAAAATAGTTTTCATCTAGTCCTGAAAGATAGATAATTACGGTAGGTCAACTATGAAAATGAGCATCCATATATTTACCAGGTGTTGACCTTGACAGAAGAAAATCTTTAATCTTAGAAGGCAGCAGCATTTCACTAATCTTGGCTGATCTCAAAAAGATAGTTAGCCCTTGTGAAACACCACCAGGTAAATCAGTATAAGCCAGAGTGGAATATTTAAGGGGGAAAAATGGGGAAAAATCATTGAAGAAAGTTACAATACAAGTAGTTGCACTGTTGCAAGACAACTGCAGTTCTGTTCAAACGTTTAGGTAGCTCTGGCTAAATTACAAAGGTGTCTGCAGGACCTCAAGTTTGTTATTCATCGAAATGAAGAAAGCAATGTTGCAGGGCAAGCTTCAGCCCTTTTTTAAATGTGGGCAATGTCACGAGGCATGTACAACATGAGCAAAGCTTGCATGGCGCTGGTACAACAGTGCTTTTGTCATTTGCCATCACTCCCTCCCCCAGAGATGCCTCTGTCACATTGAATGTTCAGTGAACCCTAGGTGAACAGACATAGATACAACCTCTACTTGAAGTTATAAAGTTAACTTGCTTTTCTGCAAGCTTGAAAGTACACTTCTTTCAGTCAGAACTTTGTCACGCCCCCATTGGCAGAAATAACTTCAAAAATTTCTTGTAGCCAACAAAAAAGGCTTTCTTTCTTTATTACTGTACTTTCCCCCTACCCTTCTTTGCAGCTCAAGAGGACTCTTGCCTGTTTGCATATTTCAAAGCTCCCCACTGATTTTCAGTAATGTTTCAGCCTGGGAAAACTGTTCCAATCCCCCTCCCCTTCCCAGACTTCATAATTGATGCAGAAGTCTGCTTTGGATTGCTGCTTTGCTGAAACATCCGTTCTGTTTTCAATGATTATTATCTAATAGTGGGAAGAGGATGCGGTGCTGCAGAGGCTTAATGATTCTGGATGTGCTGAGTAGTTGCCAGCATTCCAATGGCTCGAGTCCAGCTCCACAGGACAGGGTGAGCTCCCATCTCTTGTCCCTAGCTCCTGCACACCTAGCAGTTCAAAAGCATTGTTTGCAAGAAGATAGATAGGTACTATCATTTCGGTGGTGGGAAACTGTTGGCTGCATTCTGCTTGGGGACTAGAACTGGCACTGGATCTGCCCAGGTGTGACTGGCGGAGGAGTGGTGGAGGAAAGTCCTGGATGAGCTGACTTCTTCTGAGAATGCTGTAGCACAGCTGGTGTGATGCTAGTTGGGCTTGTTGTGGTGCACCAGTGCAACTAGTGACTGTCAGCTAACAAGACTTCTATTCTGTGCATAACATTGTAGCCTCCCTGGTCTTGTATGCCATACACTAAATAAATAATAAATAACAGTGGGACATCAGCTTCTAGGTTATGCTGATATGAGTACCTTCATTTGCACAATTTTTCCTGTGCTACTGGTTGTCACATAACACCAAGGACATAGTAATACAGGCAATCCTCACTTAACAACCATAATTGGTACCAGCAGGTTTGCAACTAATCAAAGAGGGAAGTGGGAAATCACATGGCTGCAATTGTGTTTTCCAGCTGGGAACAGACAAGAGTACTATGCAGTTTCACACCTTTAGCTTTTGTTTGCCTCCTAATCCCTCCTTTGCCCTATGGGAGGCTTGAGTGTCTGCTTTCTGACCTGTACACACTGAAAGCAATGTGATTGCATCAGTAGCTCAGGACTAGGAGGCACAGATGTGCTATGCAAACAGATTCTTTTGAAATCCCTTTGTTTCCAGTCCCTCTGCTCTGCTGCTTGTAAAGAGAAAAAAGCAAGTGACTTCTGTAAGCAATCTCTCTTATACACTAAAAGCAATGTGATCTCATGGGCAGTGGGAAAAGATCAGGCAAAGTAGAGAATTTGCCCCTTCTCGCACAGCAGAGAAATGGAAGAGGAAGCATTTTCAAAGGAGTATGGAAGTTGTTTGCTTAATGCATTTCTGGCTCCCATCCCTGGGTTGTTTCCCTGAAAGTAAGACCTACCCTGAAAATAAGCCCTAGATTGATTTGGGGGGGGTAGGCCTAATATAAACCCAACCCCCAAAATAAGCCCTAGTTTTGGGATTGGGCACAGGCCTAAAAATCAAGCTTAGGGTGGGGGTGGGGCGGTGGAGCTGCCCCACATACAGTGCACCCACTTACTTTGCAGCCAGGCCTCTCCTCGCTGGCCCACTTCTTCTGCAGCATCCCAAGGCCTGCATTTCACAGTCAGGCCTTTCTGAAAGGCCTTTGAAGCCAAGAACCGAGCTATGGATTCAATCCATAGCTCAGTTCTTGGCTGCACAGGCCTTCCGGAAAGGCCTGTGAAATGCAGGCCCCAGCTCTATTCTGAGCTGTAGAATGAAGCTGCCCCTTCAGCCACAGAAGTGGGCCGGCTGGGCGGGGCTGTTGGTGCTGGAGGTGAGTGGAAAAGCCACCACCACCCCTGAAAATAAGACCTGGTGCCTCTTTTGGAGGCAAAAAAAATAAGAAAGACCGGGTCTTATTTTCGAAAAAACGTGGCGCAATTGCATTGCTTTCAATAGAAAAGCAACCAGCTTACTTTCTTGCAGTCCCTTTCTTTCCAACCAGCAAAGTAAAGGGGAAAGGAAAAAACAAAACAAAAACCACAAGTCAGGCACAGGACAGCACATCCTGCCTATTATGGCAATCGTGAGGCTGAGGGATACTGCAGAGGTTGTAAATAATCGGAAACTGGCCATAAAGTTGTTTTTTTTCAACA
Organism: Vipera berus; assembly: GCF_964194415.1. NCBI lineage: Eukaryota > Metazoa > Chordata > Lepidosauria > Squamata > Viperidae > Vipera > Vipera berus. Next base: position 239,585,270 of record NC_138203.1, read on the forward strand.
CTGTAGGAACTTTGAGAAGTCTCTGAATGAGTGGTCATTAAGTAAGCAAGACTTAACAATTGGCATAGTGTTTATTCTCTTTACTGTTTTACCCTCTTTGCTCCAAGCATATCTGCTGTGACTGTTGCTGAACAACTCAGGGATTCTTTATTCAAGTTCAAAGATTTTGTCTCAAAAAATTTCAAGTTTTTCTCTCCATTTCATGATGACTTTTATGATGAGGCTGAAGAAAAGGTTCCCTTCTCTGGAGCAGATCCTATAGTACTGTGGAGAGCTTCTTCAGCAACAGATAAACTTTTTAGCAGGATGTTTCTTTTGATCTGTGGGTTTTGTTTTATAAATCTGACCCCTTTGGGGGCAACTCTAGCAGAGATTTAGGGGATAGGAGGTCTTCCAAATTTTGCAGTGACTTCAACAGTTCCATGTGACTTCCATTTCTTAACAAGGTTTCTCACAGTTGAAACTCCTCGCTGGGAGCATTTAGAGATCTTTTATGGTCTTCTTTTGGGGTTTTTTTTGTAATATTTTTTTCTTCATTTCAAATGCTGAGACGTTGCTTAAAGGGTTCCACGACTGTTAAAAATAGACAAAGCCACAGCACCACCTGAGAGATTAGAAAGGGCAGAGCATTTCCTCAAGGCTAATTGTAGGTCAAACAAATCAGCCACTTATTAGCAATATGGGAATTTTTTAACATGTGTCCAAACTTCTAGGTGTTTTCTCATTCTAAATCTGTGACCAACTGTTCACAAATTTAATTCAATTTAAACATTTGTAAGGCCACCCAACTCCAACATGTGAATCCAGGTGATGTACAACATAAGTAATAATAAAGTTAATAACCCCAAACATTATATATAAATACAAAAGCACAGTACAAAACAAACCTTGGGGGAGGGAACTCACATTTAATTAATTCCTAATGCCAAGGGAATTACCTAAATAGTAAATATACATTCAAATATTAAATCTGCATTCAAATCTGAAAAAAATGTATTTTTCTTAAAATATAGAATAATTGGGTAAGTTTATGTTCATTTAAGGAGTCCTGGAAACAAACATTTTAACTGGGATGCCTTAATTTTAACATGTAACTCTGTGTGTCCAACTTGAGAGAGGTTTCTATCTTTATACAGGTAACAAGGTCAGAGTTTTGGGGAAAGCAGGATACAAACCTATGTCCTGAAATGTATATGTGACTTATCTGAACACTTAAATTGCCCACTACTATAGTGTGGGATGTGTGTGTGTGCGTGTGTATACAAGAGAGAGGGAGAAAGATCCCATTATTTTATTTATTTATATCCCACTTTTATTATTTTTATAAACATACCTAATTCTCCTTTGGCCCTCTATTTTCCCCACAACAACCACCATGCTACATGGGTTGGGCTAAAAGAGAGTGACTGGCCCAAAATCAAGAAGCCAGGCTTTCATATCTAAGGTGAGACTAGAACTCACAGTCTCCTGGTTTCTACTCTAGCTACTAGACCAAACTGGCTCTTATCTTGTGCTCTGGAAACAGGCCTATAAGGTAGCCTGTGAAATAACCACAAAAAAGCCAAAATATGTCAATGGTCAATCACTTGTATGTTATTCTCAAGAAAATTCCAGATATATGCCTATGAAATCATTAGGAGTTGAACTTCAGTTGAAGGAATTGTTCCCCTAAATATTTGGGTTTCCCTTTTCATGGCTATGTTATCCTTTGTGGGGGTGGGGGAGGTAACAGGCACTAATGGTGACCTTTTCATACCCCAGGGCTCTGTTCTGGGCCCAGTGTTCTTCAACATCTTCATCAATGGTTTGGACGAGGGGATAGATGGGGAACTCATCAAATTTGCAGACGACACCAAGCTGGCAGGAATAGCCAACACTCCAGAAGACAGGCTTAAGATACAGGAGGATCTGGACAGACTTGAACACTGGGCGCTATCTACAAAATGAAATTCAATGGTGAAAAAAGTAAGGATCTACATTTAGGAAAGAAAAACCAAATGTACAGGTATAGTATAGGGAGTACCTTGCTCAATAGTAGTAACTGAGAGGGATCTCGGAGTCCTAGTGGACAATCACTTAAATATGAGCCAGCAGTGTGCTGCAGCTGCCAAAAAAAAGCCAACACAGTGCTAGACTGCATTAACAGAGGGATGGAATTAAGATCACATGAAGTATTAATGCCACTTTACAATGCCTTGGTAAGGCCACACTTGGAATACTGCACCCAGTTTTGGTCACCACAATGTAAAAAAGATGTTGAGACTCTAGAAAGAGTACAGAGAAGAGCAACAAAGATGATTAGGGGACTGGAGACTAAAACGTATAAGGAACGGCTGCTGGAATTGGGTATGTCTAGTTTAATGAAGAGAAGGACAAGGGGCGACATGATAGCAGTGTTCCAATATCTCAAGGGCTGCCACAAAGAGGAAGGACTTAAGCTATTCTCCAAAGCACCTGAAAGCAGGACAAGAAGCAACGGACAGAAACTAATCAAGGAGAGAAGCAACCTAGAACTAAGGAGAAACTTCCTGACAGTTAGAACAATTAACCAGTGGAACAACCTGTCTCCAGAATCTGTGAATGCTCCAACAATGGAAGTTTTTAAGAAGAGACTGAACAGCCATTTGTCTGAAATGGTATAGGGTTTCCTGCCTGAGCGGGGGGTTGGACTAGATGACCTCCAAGGTCCCTTCCAACTTTATATTATATTATATTATATTATATTATATTATATTATATTATATTATATTATATTATATTATATTATATTATATTATATTATATTATATTATATTATTATATTATATTATATTATATTATATTATATTATATTATATTATATTATATTATATTATATTATTATATTATTATATTAATTATAATATTATATTATATTATATTAATTATAATATAATATAATATAATATAATATAATATAATATTATATTATATTATATTATTATATTATATTATATTATATTATATTATATTATATATTATATTATATTATATTATATTATATTATATTATATTATATTATATTATATTATATTATATTATATTATATTATATTATATTATATTATATTATATTATATATATTATATCATATTATATCAAATTATATTATATTATATTATATTATATTATATTATATTATATTATATTATATTATATTATATTATATTATATTATATTATATTATATTATATTATATTTATTATATTTATTATATTATATTAATTATATTATATTATATTATATTATATTATATTACATTATATTACATTATATTATATTATATTACATTATATTATTATTATATAAAGCTTTTATTCATAAAACATGAAACTCAGTCAACTGAACACTCAAATTGACTGGCACTAATGGTTGACACGGGTTGCTGCCAGCATCGCAGGTATCAAGCAGGTATCTCCTTAAAATATAAGATGTTCCAAGTAGCGCAGTTTTTTACAGCTTTGCTGAAGTTATTGCAGGAAGCTGCAATTTCTTTATATTATTATTATTATTATTATTATTATTATTATTATTATTATTATTATTATTATTATTATTATTCCATCAGAGATGTCTGGCTTCTTCTGGGTACTAATCTGATCTCTTACTTTGGACAGTATCTTTAAAAGGGGCTCATTTATAAATCCAGCTGGTTCATTATGGGGATTAACACTGCTTTCCAAGAGATGGGAATTGATTTGGAGTCCATCACAAATGACACATTATTCTTTTTAGAAAAAGGTAGTGCTGCAGGAATGAATGGTAGATGAAGTAGGATCTCCAGGCAGTTTCTATCTATGGTTAAGGGAATAAATAATGCATATAATAGGGGATATGGTCCAACAACGAGGAAGGTATGAGATTGGAGGAAGTTAATTGGTGAATATGGGTTACCTGCAGATCTATGTACAGATAACAAAACTTGTAAAGGTAGGAGACTTCCTGTTCTGGTTTTCAGTGTAGCAGTTGGAGAATCTGAAACGTCGGATCCTCCGGCTGAAATTTCTTTTTGTTGGGGACCCTAAGAGGCCAGAATCCACCCTGAAGGGGTGGACTGAAGGAAGGAAATCCCAGGGACTTAGGAGAGATGGCGGTCTCTCTGAACAGTCCAGGAGAAGCCTCCCAGAAACCAATGGAAGAAAAGGCTGGCCAACGCCCTGTCCAGTCATAGCTGAACCAAAGGGAAGTCACAAGCGATTAAACTAAGCAAATAGCAAAGTAGCATGCTTGAATCTGGGTAAGAATATTGATTTTCTCTATCCTACCTACTTTCCTGAAGAAGAAAATCCCCAAAATAAGAGTTCTCTGAAGAAGGAAAGGGGGAGGGGGACTTTGTTCCTTCTCACTCACTTGGGTGGCGAAATTTGCTATTTAGAGAAGGAAAATAACCAGAAAGACATGAAAAATGAGCAAATGCTGACCCCTGCTGGTGGAGGAGAATTTTTTTTCTTTTCTTTTTTTCCCCTTTGAACTCTTATTCTTTGAATGCACCTATTTAAACAAATTGGATAACACAGCTGAAGCAATGAATACTCTAGAAAAGGAAACATGCGATGAGTGACAACAATTCCAAAGGACAATGACTTTAAACTACATAGAAATTCACAACTTTGAAAATATGAACCAACTTATTTCCAACCTAATTTCACTCCAAGAAATCTCTCAAAATACAGTAGAGATGACTCAAAGAACCTCTGAATATAGAGACTTAAAGGAACCTTATAAACCTCTTATTTCACAAAAGGAAACATATGATAAGCAGCAAAAATTTCAAAGGACAATGACTTTAAACCACAAGGAAATGCAGAAGAACTTTGAGTGCATGAATCAACTTATTTTCAATTTAATTTCACTTCAAGAATGTTCTCAGGAAAATATAACAGAGATGATTAAATATAATTTTGAGGATGGAAATTTGAAGATGGAATCATATAAAATAAAGAGTTATGATTTAATCCAAATGGGAAACAACTTTGAAAATAAGGAAGAGAATGAGAAAAAAATTCCCTGTAGGGAAACAAAGGATTATGAAACAGCAGGAAAAGGATGGAATATTACAGAAAGAATATTTCAAAAAGAAACATTTGTTTGAATATGGCTAAGAAATGGGAAAATTTTAATATACTACTCTTAGAGGGAATTTTTTTTTCTTTCTTTTCTTCCTCCAAATCAATATAATTGTGTTTTGTTTTTGTTTTTTTTCTCTTTGGTTTTTTTTTCTATTCTTCTGAGTTGAATTGATGTAAATAAAAGCAAACGTTTTAGCTACTTAAATGTGATGATAAGAAAAATATAAAAATGTGTTTTGAAATTAAAGCATAAGAGGGTCTATATGAAAAAACAGAATTAAATTCACTAATGTAAATATAGTGGAATGTTGAAATGATTGTTATTTGTAAGAACATCTAGAATTTGGAGGGAGAAACAAGCTGTTCTCTTTGTTGTTGTTGTTATTGTTTCTTTTTACTTTTTTTTTACTTATTGATTGGGAATTATAAAAGCATGAGAGGGTTTGCATGGAAAAAAGGAAAAAAAAAGAATGAAATGCACCAATGTAAATATAGTTAAGTGCTAAAAAAAGATTGTTACTGGTAAAAGTATTTATAATTTGGGGGGAGAAATAAGCTGAAATAAATATGGTGACAGGATTTATGATAAGGCAACTAAAATGATACACAGGAGTACCGAAACTATATATTTAACTGTTGTTAAGCAAACAGAACCGTCTTAAATCTAATGTTTTGCAAAGAAAGATATGTTGGGGAAAGGGGAAATCAAATGAAACTAACATATGGAACATAGATTATAGAATTTAATTGTTAAGGACTGTTTTATAAATGTTACCCAGACAACATTCTGTTTTATAATGATTTATGTTATGTTAAAAAATTTCAATGAAATATTTACCAAAAAAAAACTTGTAAAGGTAGGAACATAATTTACTTAATTTTAAAAATAAAGCTCATTCTTCAGGCAGTCCTATATTTCAGGATTCTGAAACTATGCACATACCGCAGAACTATCTTGAATCAGCTATCTGAAATGTATTATTACCTTGAAGCCACACTTATCTAATCATCATGTCTAGTGGAATGTGTCATATAGTTTTTCTTAACAGTTATTGAGTTGCACACAAAAATTTTAAAAATATATTTTTTTTAAAAAAAAGGGAGGGGTGCAGGCAGAGAGAAAATTACTTTTTGAGAAAAGGGCTAGGAATTATTTCTATCAAATTTAGTATGCTAATCTTCAATGTATATATCTATAGCTCTTAAAAACCTGGACCAGCAAGCATCAGCAAGACCCCTCCCACTTAAAAAAATCTATCAATGGTTGACAGACTGCTTACAAGGTTGCCATTTTCTAGGGTTATCCCCTACTTTTTGTATCAAGAAGTCTGCAGTTGCCATATTCAACTGAAAGTGCTCATGGTCTTTAAGAATGAAGAAATCTTAGGCCCAGCTTGGGACCAGCAGCTCATATTTTCTGAATAATATTTAAGATCAGATGCAAGACTGGCTTCACAGAGTGGGTTAGGGAAAACTCTTGTGTGAGAATCCAGAGCCTTGATTAACAGTTTAGAGGAGGAAAATAGGAAGCATAGTATAAGATTTTTTCTCACCAAATTATTTCCTACAAAGATTGCTAGTGCTTTTCTGTATTGCAACCTTCCAGTGCAAATGAAGACAAGGAAAGTTGAATAACTTTCTCAGAAGGTCGCAAGACCACTTCAATAATGTTGGGAAGAAAACTACATGGAGGTCTTAGTGAAATCTCCAGATATAGTTTGCACCGGTACATTAGAAAGTTTTTCAGTCACTGACTTGTTTTTCATGGCTGAACATAGTCAATATGATTGGTTGTTTCTCAAATAAAACTGTGGCCCCCTATTAAAAGAAATTGCTGAGCAGGAGTTTCTGCTGCAAATTCAATTTCCAACCAGCATTACCTCTACCATTAATTATATTCATATATGGCAGAAATAGTATCAGAGCAAATCAGATATGCTTTTTCTGATCATATCTGAAAATACTTGCAAACTGCAAACCTATTTCCCAATATAATTAATTCCCAATCAATAGGGCTTAGGAGTATTTAATAGAATATCGGATTTCAGTTTAATTGATCACACCTCGAAGCTGACACAGTGCTATCTGTTGCAAAAAGGCATTTAGTGGCTAAAATTAGGTTTTTTATTCAAATACTTTATATTATTAAAATTATACCGAACCATAAAATGCTGAACTTCTCCCTTGAGTTGCCCCAGGGCTAGCTCATCAATACTTCAGCCACTGAAAACTCCATTAATTCTACTTGAAACCCAAAGGAATCATACCTTTGGTATTAGAAATATAGTATATATGTTAGGTTGGCTTTATTCAGACAATAAATGCTATTTGAAAAACACAGAAATATCAAGTTGAATTTGGAATCTTTGCCCCAGAGCAAAGACAAGGAAAACTCACCCCTTCCATTTATATTGGATAGAGGGATAATTGCTCCCTTCTTAAAAAGCCTAGGGGACAGGAAGCAGGAGTGGCCCTAGTCTTGCTCTCTTCTTTCATCAGGTGAGACATATGAAAATGGCACATTTATTCTGTGTTATTCTTGCTGGAGGCTGAAGAAATAGAATTGATTAAGACCAGTTTGGTGTAATGGTTAAGACAGAGAAACCTGGAGACTGTGAGTTCTAGTACTGTCTTGGAAACAATGCCATCTTGGGTTAGTCACCTTCTCTCAGCCCTAGGAAGAAAGCAATGGCATACAACTTCTGAAAAACCTTGCCAAAAAACCTGAAGGGGCTGGTCCAGGTACTTTCCAAGAATCAGATACGACTGAATGGAAGAAAAAAAAAGGATTTACCAAAAACAAAGAGTTAAGACTGATGGGAATAAAAGCCAACTAGATCCAACATTTTTGTTTTGTTTTGCCCTTATAGATGGTGAAACAGTAAGTCCATACTTTCCTGATCCATCAACTGCAATTTCCTAATCTGCCAGGCATACAGTATATAGCAAGAGAGTAGTTGAATAAGGTATAAAGTATGTGCATGCAAAGAAACATATTCCACTAGTAGAAAAGCACATTTACAATTCATGCCTGTACCATTTTGTACTTTTGTCAACCTTTTAAAGTAAGATAACAGTGATGATTCATCCACTGTATAAATCTTTTAAATGGATGCCTGTAGGTTCCATTTTTAAATGTCATGAATTAGCAAACTATTGTTCAAGGAGGTTTTAGAAGAGTAAGCACAGCTTCTAATTCTGCATACTCCCATGTAGTTTTAGCTAGTTCAAAAGGACCACAACTGTGCAGTTGAGTGGGATATAGTGCACATTACAGCAACAAAAAATATGCAAAGTTCATCTAACTCTCATGCAATGAAGGGTGACATGTTCAAATGATGACTCCTTTCTACTTTAGAATACAGCATGAAAAAGGACAACAAACAAATTTTTATTTTATTATAAACTACCGTACTAGCTATAAGTGTACTAAAGACATTAAATGAATATTAGGGCTGTGTAAAGATTTGGATGCTTTTGATGCACACACTTTGAGAAGAAGCAATGCTCCCTTCTATACTACTTTATGGAAAATGCAGATCCATGTTTATAAACAATGAACTACCACATTGCTCCATGTCATGTAATTCCAATGCCCTCCCTGGGTAATTCCTGTAGCCAGATGAGATTTCTGTGCATGTCCTCCTACTTGCCAGTTTGGGCTGTGTAAGCCAGCCACAATTTGCCTCATTGCATTGCTCTTCATCACTCCATCTCCCTCCTTTGGCATGTCTGGTATCCAGAAGAGGTTCCTGAAAAAATGTTCCACATGCACAGAAGTTTCTTTTCGTACTTCCATTTTGTTACTGGAAGCATCATGAGATGCTTTTGCTACAGTGTCACCCTGCATCAAAGCGTTTTCCATTAATGCAGGGGTGGCAAACTCAATTTCATTGAGGGCCGCATCAGCATTGCCATTGCCCTCAGGGGGCCGGGTGGGTATGGCCAGGGTAGGTGTGGCCTACTGGGTGGGCGTGGCTAGAGTGTGTATGGCCTACTGGGTGTGGCCCGCTCTACATCATTCGCATCAAGGGTGCCTATGGGGGCCTGGGCAGGAGTGGGACAGATCTGAGGGTCTCTGGCAGAAGTAGGGTCTCTGGGCCAGGGCCAAGGCCAAGGCAGTGGGGGCCATTCCCTCACTGCTTCGCGGGCCACATGAAACCACTTCGCGGACCTGATCCAGCCCCCGGGCCTTGTGTTTGACATGTCTGCATTAATGGGACATAACTCTGGCTGTCTCAGACAGGCCCAATAAATACTCTGATGTTCCATTCCTCAGTCTACAGCAGTGATTACTGTTGTCGGAAAAAGAGAACTCGTGTGGTGCAACAATTGGCTCAGCTGGGAAGAGCAAGCAATGGAATCTCACGAGGTGACTTTGGGGCAGTCACTCGCTCAACCCAACCAATCTAACAGTTTTGTTATGGTGGGGGAAAAAATGGAGGAGGAGATACTGACATATACCACTTTGAGCCCCTGGAGGATAGACAGGATATAAATGTAGCAAATAAATAAATGCCTGGTAGCAAAATTACAATGTCACGCCATCATTACAGCTTTCAGGGAGAATTTATATGCAGGAGAAATGACAACTTGACAGGCAAGAAGTTTTCTCCTCATACTAATAGCTCATTTTTTCTTTTTCTTTTTTCTTTTTGTAAAATAGTTTAAAAAATGCACAAAGTGAAAATGTTGCTGGCATGGCACTGAATAAATGATGATTATTGTCTCTTTCTCTTGGCTGGTTGGTTGGTTGCAGGGAGTTCTAAATAGCTTATGGAATTCCCTGCTTATTCTCAGAGTTCTTTAATCAGCACAACTTGAGACATTCCAGCTTCAAAGCAACTGGACCAACTGGACAGTGGAAATGTTGTCATGGAGCAATGCTTTTAATTTAACTTTTTTTAAAATTCCTACTGCAACAATACAAAAGCAAGACTAGCCGAGCCCAAATGACTATGTTGTGTTTATTTTTACCCAGCAGGGACTGCAGTTGCTAGACCTCTACCCTAGCAAGAGAGAGGTAGATTCTGGGGGGCAAGACTGACCACATCAACTAGTACTCCAAGATTACATCCTTGGACTTCCAAGAAAAAATTAAGCCCCATCCAATGGGATAGACATACCTGATATTCCCCAAGCTGGAAGAGCTATGTTTACTTTCTTCCACGTTCAAAACATTATGCCATCCAGGCTTCTGTTTGTTAAAGGAAGAGTATGCACTGGCTTCAGTATCTCTATCCATTCATTCCTGACAAACTTGACTTAATAATTTGTTATACATTTTAGATAATAATTACATTTTGTGTAACTGATTTCAGAGAGCCAGTTTAGTTTAGTGATTAAGGCACCAGGAGACCGTGAGTTCAAGTCCCACCTTAGACCGTGAGTTCAAGTCCCACCTTAAAAACCAGCTGGATTACCTTAGGCCAATCACTCTCTCTCAACCCAATTAATCTTAGAGGGCTGTTGTTGTGGGGAACATAGGAGGAGGCAGGTGTGTTGGATATGTTTACCACCTTGAGTTATTTGTAAAAATAATAAAAGTGGGATGTAAGGAAATAAATAGAAAATAATAGCAACTTCACGATGTTTTCAGAACATTTAAAATACACAAATGCCTCAACTAGTTATTAGAGTTTCTTAAATAGAGTTGTAAATTGCATTTGTATCCATGAGGAAAATAATACTGAGTTTGAATACAGGTAGTCCTTTCTGGCAATGACAATTAGGATCAGCAACTTGGTCACTAAGCAAAGTGGCTACTAAGTGAAATTGTGACTGTGGTTATAATCTTACTTCAGCTTTCAGTTGCTTCACAGACCTGCAAAGGACATAAATGTGAAGATTTATGTAAAATTTCTTTTTGATTTCACCCCTGTAACTGTGAAAAACTGATATTCTAAGCAGTCATTAAATGAGGACAACCTGTATAACTAAAATTTCAATAAGAAAAAATAAGGGCAAAATTCTATTGAAAAGATCCAAAACAATCATGCCCTATGAAATGCAAATGGTACTATCAGTATGAGGAGGAATGCTGGAATTGCAGTTCAATAGCTGGTCAGCCACATTTACTTCAGGCTTATCTGACTGTCTATCTTCCATTTTCCATAAATGGAGAATTCTCCCAAACTTCTTAAAAGCAAAACTTTGCCTGATGCTTCTTAACTTCAATCCATTTTTGTAGCTTCCACTAATCTCCCACTGGCAACACATTCTCTTGAGAAACCTATATGCGGGCCAAGAAGCAACAGTGAGAACTGGACACGGAACCACTGATTGGTTCAAAATTGGGAAAGGAGTCCGGCAAGGCTGTATACTGTCGCCTTGCCTATTTAACTTATATGCAGAGCACATCATGAGAAAGGCAGGGCTAGATGAATCAAAAGTTGGAATTAAGATTGCTGGAAGAAACATCAACAACCTAAGATACGCAGATGATACCACTCTAATGGCAGAAAGTGAAGAGGAACTAAAGAGCCTCTTGTTGCAAGTGAAGAAGGAGAGTGCAAAACTTGGGTTGAAACTAAACATTAAGAAAACCAAGATCATGGCATCTGGCCCTCTCAATTCCTGGCAAATAGAAGGGGAAGAAATGAAGGTAGTGACAGATTTTATTTTCCTGGGCTCCAAGATCACTGCAGATGGGGACTGTAGCCAAGAAATTAAAAGACGCTTGCTCCTCGGGAGGAAAGCCATGGCAAATCTAGACAGCACACTAAAAAGCAGAGAAATCACCCTGTCAACAAAAGTGCGTATAGTCAAGGCTACGGTCTTCCCAGTTGCAATGTATGGCAGTGAAAGCTAGACCATAAGAAAGGCTGAGCACCAAAGAACTGAAGCCTTTGAACTCTGGTGCTGGAGAAGACTCCTGCGAGTCCCTTGGACTGCAAGGTGATCAAACCGGTCAGTCCTAGAGAAGATCAACCCTGACTGCTCTTTAGAAGGCCAGATCCTGAAGCTAAAACTCAAATACTTTGGCCACCTAATGAGAAGGAAGGACTCACTTGAGAAGAGCCTAATGCTGGGAAAGATTGAGGGCAATAGAAGAAGGGGACGACAGAGAATGAGGTGGCTGGATGGAGTCACTTGAGCAGTAGGCGTGAGCTTAAATGGACTCCAGAAGATGGTAGAGGACAGGAAGGCCTGGAGGAACATTGTCCATAGGGTTGAGATGGGTCAGACACGACTTCGCAACTAACAACAACAACAACAACAAGGCTAGACTAGAACTGGAAGGGGAAAAACATCCTTAAAGAAAGCAGGCACAAAATGTCACTTTTTTGTTGCCAAGAAAACTATATGTCATTCAAGCTCAAGAATATTTTCACCTTTAAAAGGGATTGGAACTACCAAGACTCGGGCAAAAAACCAGAGCAAGCAGCTACACATATATTCAAGTGAATATGTAGGTTGCTTGTTATCCTGATAGTGTATATTCATATCCTTGGAAGCATTCTACTGTTTGTATGGGTCTGATGTTTTACTTTTCTTGATTACTAGTATCATAAATCTGCCTATGTTTAAGACTACAATTTTAGTCCAATTGCTCTCTTTAGACTATTGCTCATGTCTAAGCTTTGCTAAACTGATGTTGAATAGAACTAATTCTATTAAGAATAGGTGGTACTATATCAGTCACACTGAATTAATTAAAACTGAACTTTAATTATACAAGATTGTAGAATAGTTTCATCATAACCTAAAAGAAGCATTCAAGAGCTTTTGTACTTTGTACATTTCTGCTCAATCCTAAATATACCTATGTCTATATAGTTCTCTTAATTCTTCGATCCAGTAGCAGCAATTTAAAAAACAAATGCCTGTCTAAGCAGCATTGTGAAATCAAACAAGCTAAAAGCAAATGAAGCCTTCCCCACTATTACAGCTGAGCTGCAGAAACATTTTATCATAGAAACACATTGCAAAGGGACTTGTGAATCTGAGCAGAGTTTCCTCATTAGTTTAGGATGGGAACATTGTACAGCACTGTTAAAAATATATCCTACCTATGTGGTTTTAAAGAGAGTGGGAAGATTTAGCGGGACAAAAAATTTATTAACAAGAATAAAGTATGAAATTGCAAGTGGACAACATTGCTGTAGTAGCCATAGGAATAGTCACTGTATTAGAAGGAGGGGAGCAGATACTATCTTCATTGTTATTGCATCACAACTTAAAATCAGAATTGAAATTCATTAACATCTCCAAAGGCTTTCCACATGGTTTAACACATCATGGTATGAACTCATGTAATCATATAATATAAGTTCATATAATTAGGGTAGGTTGTCTAGCTTCTGAAGCCAAAGGCAACCTGAGAATAAATATTCCTGAATATTCCTAGCATATAGAAACATTAAATTTTCCATGGGCATCTTAATAGGTTATGCAAGATTTAGACTATTAATAACAGCCTAATTTAGTTAGTATAGTACTCCATTTGTTCTTCCCAGATTTAACTCACTCCCTTCAGCAGTTATTGATGATAAATATAAAAAGTCCCTTCCACAAATGACTTTGTTCTGGTGACCCCCACATTATGACAATGTTCAGCATGTTCTGTTGCTCTGTAATTTCTATTTGAACATATGTGAGATATTAATCCGGCCATAAAGGAATTCCCAGGGAGAAACAACCAATGGCATGTCTTCTATCTTTCAATAGACCATAAAAGAATTATCACCCATAACGTTGCCAAATTTTGCCTCACTGCTGTAAGAGTTAAGGCAACAAATCCTGCCAAACAAAACTGCATTTCTTTGATTAACTTTAAATCTTCTTGCCTTCCCCATTTTTTCCTCTTTAACTCATATAGCTTATTTGAACTGATCAGTTTAAATATATGTACACATTTGGTCAAAAATCATAATAAAGATGTAAGACAGAAATGTCAAATTCGCGACGTCAGGTGACGTCGTGAGACATATCAGGACTATTTTGCCATTGCCGGCAATGGGGCGGGCATGGCTTCTGGATGACATCTCCGGCCTGTGGGCCGGCAGTTTGACACCCCTGATGTAAGAGATGACCAGGCTGAACCTGAGGGAGAGGTCAAGCACGTCATCAGTTTCAACACCTTTGTACCTATAAGAGATCTAAGTCCAGCCCACCTTGAATTATCTACTGCTAATCTGCCAAGTTCAAATTCCTGTAGAGTGTTAGCCTGAAATAAACCTGTATTCGAGTTGCCTTGCATTCTGATTTTGTGTGCCTGATAATTTCAATCTCAATATCTATCTATCATGTATCTATCTATCTATCTATCTATCTATCTATCTATCTATCTATCTATCATCTATCCATCGACCTGTCCATCCACTCGTCCACCCATCCACCTGTCCACCCATCCACCCACCCACCCATCCATCCATCCATCCATCCATCCTCTATCTATCTATCTATCTATCTATCTATCTATCTATCTATCTATCTATCTATCTATCTATCTATTTATCATCTATCTATCTATCTATCTATCTATCTATCTATCTATCTATCTATCTATCTATCTATCTATCTATCTATCTATCTATCTATCTACTATTAGACTCAAGACTCCTTGGATTTGAATGTGATCTAAAGGTGTTGTCTATCTATGGGATGGACTGTTTTTTTCTCTATGCAAAATACTGTGAAAGTGGGGCTTGTAAGTTTTCCTATGTAAGAATAGCAGCATCAAAGTGTCAGGATAGCCACTACTGACTTTCTGGATTATTTCCAAAATGATCCAGGGGTTATCCAGTACTGAGTACTGATACTGAATTTAGCTCTCTTCCTGTCAAAAGCATATGTTGCTATTCTTATGAGTTAAGAAAACGAACAAATCTAATGTGCAATTATATAATACCAGATTGAAAAACTGAAAGAAGAAATAGAATACTGTGAGTTAAGGTGGGTGAGGAGCAAAGTAGCTAAGCCCTTGCTGATTGGACCCTCTTTGCTTTTAAACTGCCAGAGGCTGCTGGGGAAAGCTACAATACTGTGAGTTAAGGTGGGTGAAGAGCAAAGTAGCAGCCCGCGTACCTAATGGCGCACAAATCACATAACCAAAAATAGTGGTGGTACATTCAGGGCAAGTGCATCTGAGATTCCTTTCATCTCAGTATGTCTGGCTTAGTTCAGTGCAACACTTGTTTTGCAGCTGTCTTTTGCAGCACTCTTTTCAAACTGGGAAAATGTCTTATCTGTACACAAATCACTAGTCTACAAGGACAGATTATTTATCTAGGGTCTGTAATCTGTGCTCTTCAGGCAGAAATTAGGTGTTCAACTCAGCCCTTATACTCTACTGAGCCTCCGCGCTATCAGCCCCCTCTACCGCAAAGATCCTGCAGGAGAAGGGCACTGTGGACAACTGTGGGATCTGGCAGGGTGAGAGCTGTGAACCATAAACCCAAAGCTTTCACTATGTCCCTGCATAACAGATACAGTGCCCTTGCTGACCTTAATAGGGACATTAAGGAAACAGGTCAAGGTAGTTGTGATGATAACTCAAATAAGCAGGGGACCATGGTCCAAGATGAACTTGTTTTTGACAGGGAGAAGTGCGAATCAGATATTACACATCAGTCATGCAAGAAAAGAAAGGTACCCAAAAAGAGAAGCCACCTTCTGGTTGGTGATTCAATTATAAGGGGTGCAAATTTAGGAAAGGATACAGAGGTTTCAAAAGAGGTCAGGTGTCTTCCAGGTGCTACTGCCAGTAGGGACAAGAAGCGTATTTTCAAAATAGTCAACAATGCCAGCAATGACTCTGATGTGGATGCTATTGTACATCTTGGCACTAACGATCTGTCCCAAAAGGATGTACTCTGTGTGCAGAATGATTTCCAGAGCTTGGGGCAGGAACTCAGCAGAATAGGCTGTAGGCTCACTTTTTCAGAGGTCTTACCAGTGTATAAGGACCAAAATGGAAAAGGCCAGCATATAGCAGAATTTAATATCTGGCTAAAGGAGTGGTGTAAAGGAGAAGGCTTTGGTTATATTAGTCACGATGTCTGTAGCTGATGAAAAAATGTACAAAAGAGATGGTCTGCATCCATCTAAGAAAGGGACTGAGTTACTTGGCAATAAATTCACAAGTTTTCTGGAGGAACATTTAAACTAAACAACGGGGACAGTCCATAATATAACGTTCTTGCAAATGGAGTGGAAAAAATGGATTGATTATATCCAGAACAAATATGGGACTAAAAAGTTTCATTTAGCATTTGAATAAGTCTTTCTTTCTTTTTTCTTTTTTCTTTTTTTATATGTAATATTAATATTGTTTGTAGTTATCTTATATGAGCTAGAGAGCGATAGATTTAAGAGTTTATTGTTGTTAGCATATGGATGTTTATGATTGTTCTTTGTTTTTATACCTTGTACTTAGCTCTGGGAAGTCGGGGGGGGGGAGGGGGAAATGGGGGGGAGGGTTAGGGAGGGATAGATAGGGGTGGGGGGAGGGGGGGATTGTTAAAGATAAAATGTACTCTAAAACTTTTCAATAAAATAAAAAAAAACAACGGGGACAGTGAGTTAATTGATACAGAACATCACTGTCCCCGGCAATCTAAGAAAATGGGGGAACTCAGGCACCACACAAGTTATGTAGCAAGTAAACACAGAGTCAGTCATAAAGGACTAAAATGTCTATACACCAATGCAAAGAGTATGAACAGTAAGCAGGGTGAACTAGAAATTCAGGTAAATGAGGGTGGATATAATATTGTTGCCATTATGGAAAAATGGTGGGACGAAACCCACAAATGGAACACACAGCTAGAGGGATTTAAATTATTTAAAAGAAATAGACTAAACAAAAGAGGAGGTGGAGTTGCTCTCTATATAAGAAATAACTTTATCTCCACAGAAATAGAGCACAACAATGATGAAAACTGTAAACTTGAATGCATTTGGGTCAATATAAAAGGTGAAAAAAATGACATTGCCATAGGTGTATACTATAGGCCACCCAACCAAACAGAGGAAATAGATGAACTTTTTGCTACTCAGCTAACTAAGGTATGTAGGAAGCACATCACAATAGTAATGGGGGACTTTAATTACTCTGATATCAACTGGGAGACAAACTCTGCATCAAGTGGAAGATCAAAGAGATTCCTGACAAACCTAGCAGACAACTTTCTCTCCCAAAAAGTAGAGAAGGGAACTAGGGGATTAGCCATATTGGATTTAATTCTCACAGAGATGAAATGATAGAAGGTGTCGAAGTCACAGGAACCTTGGGGGGAAGTGATCATGCAATATTGGAATTCAACATTCTGGAAGCACAAGCAATAGAACACAGCCAAACTAGAGTCTTGGACATTAAAAGAGCTAATTTCAATAAACTTAGAGAGACCTTGGGAAGAATTCCATGGATGAGAATCCTAAAGGGGAAAACAACTCAAGAAGCTTGGGAAATTTTGAAAAGTGAGATAATAAAGGCCCAGTCTAGCACAATACCAACAAAGAAGAAAAAGAACAGCTCTCAAAAGAAACCAGCATGGCTGCATAAAGAACTCTCTGATAAATTGAAAGATAAAAAGGAAAAGTATAAGAAGTGGAAAGAGGGGCACATAAATAAGGCAGAATATCAGCAAATAGCCCGTGCCTGCAAAGATGAAGTGAGGGAAGCTAAGGCTCAAAATGAACTAAGGCTTGCGACCAAAGTCAAAAATAACAAAAAAAAAGCTTCTTTCAACATATAAAAAACAAGAAAAAAAGTTAAGGAAATGATTGGTCCATTAGTGGGGGAAAATGGCAAGAAGGTGACAAGCAACCGGGAGAAAGCAGAACTATTTAACTCGTTTTTTGCATCTGTCTTTACACAAAGGGAAAAAACAGTCCAACCTACCCAAACCAGTGCCATAAAAAACAGAATAGAAACGCAAGTTAAGATAGGCAAGAAAATGGTAAGTGAGCACCTGTCCAGCCTAGATGAGTTCAAATCACCAGGACCAGATGGATTACACCCCAAGGTTCTCAAGGAACTGGCAGACGTGATCTCAGAACACAGAACTATATTTTTCAAAGATCCTGGAGCACTGGGGAACTACCAGAGGACTGGAAAAGAGCTGATGTAGTTCCCATATTCAAAAAAGAGAAATAAATAGATCCACGAAACTACAGACCTATCAGCCTGACTTCAATACCTGGGAAGATTCTGGAAAAGATAATCAAACAACAAATCAGCGAACACCTTGATGCAAACAAAGTCATCACTAAAGGTCAACATGGGTTTGTCAAAAACAGATCATGCCAGACAAATCTTATTGCATTCTTTGACCAGGTGACACAATTAGTGGATCAGAGGAATGCTGTAGATATAATTTACTTGGACTTCAGTAAGGCATTTGATAAAGTAGATCACAACCTACTACTTGATAAGATAGAAAAATGTGGGTTAGATAGCATTACCACCAGATGGATTCGTAGCTGGCTGACAGGCCGTACTCAGCATGTGGTCCTCAATGGAACTGCATCTATATGGAAGGAAGTGTGTTGTGGGGTGTCCCAGGGCTCTGTCCTGGGCCCAGTGCTCTTCAACATCTTCATCAACGATTTGGATGAGGGGATAGATGGGGAACTCATCAAATTTGCAGACGACACCAAGCTGGCAGGAATAGCCAATACTCCAGAAGGTAGGCTTAAAATACAGGATGATCTGAACAGACTTGAATACTGGGTGCTATCTAACAAAATGAAATTCAATGTTGAAAAAAGTAAGGTTCTACACTTAGGCAGGAAAAATCAAATGCACAGGTATAGTATAGGTGGTGATTCAAGGTGCTGGTGATGACCTATAAAGCCCTAAATGGCTTGGGTCCGGGATATCTGAGGGAACACCTGCTGTCGGCATCAAGCTCCCTTCGTCCTGTGCGCTCCCACAGGGAGGGTCTTCTCAGGGTACCGCCGGTAAAAGATTGCCGGCGGACAATACCCAGGGGGAGGGCCTTCTCTGTGGGTTCGCCGGCCCTTTGGAACCAGCTACCTGTAGAGCTTAGGACTGCCCCTGACCTTTGCTCATTCCGCCGGGACCGGAAGACCTGGCTCTTTGAGCTTTCTGGCATGGACTGAGAGTATTTCTGCTTTAGTTAACAAGCAGGCGAGACAGCGAGTTAACAATCTAACTTTTTATTTAGAACCAGGCAAAGAACAAGGGAACAAGACATCTATTTATACTGACAGCTGCTGGCGGATTGACCAATCAGGGGTGAGTCCGTTCCCGCGCCGTAGTCTCCGCCAATCGGGTCCGTCCGGTTTTGACAGCTCGGAGCTGTCATCTGTAGCGCGTGTTGAACTGTCAATTGTTGGCACTTGCGCGGTTTCGCCCGGCAGCTTTTGACAGCTGTCAAAAGCTGCCGCGGTTTTACCTCAGCCCTGTAACTTCTGTTTAACTCAATATAATAACAATTAGTAAATACACAACACCCCTTCCCCCTCCCTCTGATTGAGTTGATTTTACCCCAACTGTTTCTTTTTTGGGTTTCCCCATTCGTAGTCTTTTAGGTAGGTGGGAGGTCTCTTTAGTCTCTCGGAGCGCCGGGGAGTTGTCTCGGTTGGATGTTCTGTTTCCCCTGGGGCTTCATGGGTTGGCTCCGGGGGCAGAGGGTCTGGCTCCGCAGGTTCCGTGTTGATTGGGGCGGGGTGTTGAAATGGTATGTTCCGTTCGGGGGAGCTTTGTCGTGCCAGTCTTTGCGGCGGTGCTTCTGTCAGCATTTCGTCGTCACCCCTTCCCCCTATGTTTTGAGGACTGCGTTGGCGGAGTTGGTCTATGTGTCTCCGGATATGTATATTTTGTCCAATGTCTATGATGTATGACAAGGGGCCTGTTTGTTCGATGACTACCCCTTGTGTCCATTTGTTCCCTCCCCCGTAGTTTCTAGCCCAGACACCTTGCCCTGTGTTGAGAGTTCTATGTTGGAGGGGTGGTTCTGAGTCTGGAGGGGATCTGTCTGGGTGGAGACGGTCTAGTCTGGTGGTTAGTCTTTTGCCCCAGCGAAGCTCTGCTGGGGACTTCCCGGTAGTTGTGCAAGGCGTGGTGTGTTGGGACAAAAGAAATTGTGCCAGTCTTTGGTGCCAGTTGCCGGAGATGATTTTCCGCAGTGCCTCCTTGGTTGATTTCACCATCACCTCTGCCAAGCCGTTCGTCGATGGGTGAAAGGGAGCCGTGGTGGTGTGCCTAATAGAGTTCGCCGTTGTGAAACTCTGGAATTCGTAGGAGGTAAATTGGGGGCCGTTATCGGAAACTATAACATCAGGAAGCCCATGTGTAGCGAATAATCCCCTTAAAACTTGTATTGTGGCTGAGGAAGTTGTGCTGGCTACTGGCGCTACCTCTAGCCATTTTGAAAAACTGTCTACGACAATTAGGAATGATTGTCCCTGGAATGGACCTGCATAATCTATATGAATGCGAGACCAGGGTGTCTTTGTAGTTTCCCATCTATGTATGGGATCCTGTGGCTGGGCGGCTCTAACTAGCTGGCAGGAATAGCAGCCAGCTACGTGTGTTTCAATGTGTTTGTCTAATCCTGGCCACCAGACATAGCTTCTGGCCAGAGCCTTCATTTTGACGGTGCCTGGGTGCCCTTCGTGGAGGCTCTCAAGCACTTTGAGTCTGTGTTTGTCGGGAATGATTACCCTGCTGCCCCATAAGAGACATCCCTGATGGGTGGATAATTCCTTTTGTTTTAAGATATAAGGTTGGAATTCTGGGTCCTGGGGTGAGTATTGCCAGCCCGTCGTGACATAGCCTAGGACTCTGCCTAGGATTTTGTCTGCAGCGGTAGCTGCGGAGATATCTTTAACAGATAATGGGCATTCTGGCAGCTCTGAGATAGCCAGTATTCTTCCAGCTGGTGCTGGGTCTGGGTCAACTATTGGTTGGGGCAGTCTGCTCAGGCCATCCGCATGGCCCATGGTTTTCCCTGGCCTGTATTCTAATTTGTATGAATAGGCTGATAGAAAGGTAGACCATCTCAGGATGCGGGGAGATAATATTTGTGGTGTTAGCCTGTTTACTGTAAAAAGTCCTAACAGGGGCTTATGATCTGTAAAAATAGTAAAGGGTCGGCCATACAGGTAATCATGAAATTTTTTTACGCTAGCTACTATAGCTAAAGCCTCTTTATCGATTTGAGCGTAGTTACGCTCAGGTTTTGACAGCGTTCTGGAGTAGAACGCTACAGGGGTCTGTATTCCTTCTTTAGTTAAATGGCTTAGGACCGCTCCGATGCCGTACGGGGAGGCATCGCAGGCTAGACATAAGGGCAGCTGTTCGTTAAACAGGGCTACCGTTGTGCTGCTGGAGAGTAAGTTTTTTAGTAGGTTAAAACTTTTATCATGCTCAGAGGTCCACGTCCAGGTTTTGCCCTTGTCTAATAATCTATGTAAGGGTTCAGCAATGGAGGCTTTATGTGGTAGGAAGGTGTGATAAAAGTTAACTAAACCTAGGAAGGCCTGAAGCTTTTGTTTGTTTTTAGGGGTTGGTGCTGTTTTAATAGCTTTAATTTTTGTGTCCGTGGGGTGAATTCCCTTAGCGTCTATTTTAAAACCTAAGAACTCTGTTGAGGGCACCCCGATGGAGCATTTGTCTCTTTTTAATTTGAGACCAGCCTTTCTGAACCTTAGGAGTACCTTAGTTAGTTTGTCAGCTAGGTCTTTTTCTGATTCCCCTGCAATTAGGACGTCGTCAAAATATGGGCAGACCCCGGGAATCCCTTTAAGTGTTTTCTCCATGATTTCCTGGAAGATTTCCGGGGCTGCAGAGATGCCAAATTGAAGGCGGTTAATTTTGAATGCTCCCTTGTGGGTGACTATTGTTTGAGCCAAAGCGGTGTCAGGGGTGACAGGCAGCTGTAAATACGCCTGCGCCAAGTCTAACTTGGCAAATATGGCGCCTGACTTAATGGCCGCGAGGATGTCTTTGACAGCCGGGACCGGGTAGGCATGTGCATTTAATGCGAGGTTGAGGGTCGCCTTATAGTCGGCACATAATCTTATTTGGCCGTTTGGCTTAACTGGGGTCACTATGGGTGTCTCCCACTCGGCCCCTTCTACCGGTTCGAGGACCCCTAAGTTTGTTAATCTGTCAAGCTCCGCTTCTATTTTTTCCCTCAAGGCGAAGGGAACCCTTCTGGCCTTGATTCTGACAGGCATCACATTTGGGTTCAGTTTAAGTGATACGGGCGGTCCCGTGTATTTTCCTAGTGAGCTGTCAAAGACGTCCGCGAATTGAAGGCAGACGGATTCCAATTTTGACAGCTGAATGGCGTTGACACCTGTCAACGCTATCCCTAGTGCCTCAAACCAGTCTAATCCTAGCAGGCTGATTCTGTTTTCTTGGGTCACAAGAATAGGGAGGGATCTTTTAAATTTCTTGAACTCTACGGGGACGGAAGCTTTTCCCCGGAGTTTAATGGGCGTTTTCTGGAAGTCAGCTAGGCGGAGTTTGGTAGGTCGAAGGGCGGGCCTTTTCCTACTTCGGTTACAAATGTCCCTGTAAGTTTGCCATGAGATTAGTGAGACGGAGGACCCGGAGTCCACTTCCATCTCACAGGGAATTCCCTGAATCAGAACGTCCACCTTGATTTTGGGCTTAAGAGTGCTGTGGACCGTATGTTTCTCCGCCCTCCCCCTTACATTAAGCACTAGGGTTCTGGGACTGTGCCTGGCTCTGTGTGTGTGTGTGGTCATACCTTCGGCTGTCACCTCCAGATCATGCAGGTTTTCCCGGCTCCGGCTGCGGCACACGGCTTTGAGGTGGCCTGTCTTCCCGCACCCATGGCATTTGGCACTGCGGAACCGGCACGTTGCTCTAGGGTGGCTTCCGCCGCAGCTGGCACACTTCGCCCTGTTTGTCGGGAAGTTAGGGCCCCTCTGGTTGTTGGCAGGCCCCCCTCTGTAGTTGCGTTGCAGCCTCAGTTTCTCGAACCGCCGTTGTACCGCATCTATGTCTGTGGGGCCGTCGTCGTCCTCGGAACCGCTGAACCTGCCGTCTTCCTGGTGCACGGACCCCCTGGGTCCGCTGTCAGGTGCCCGTCGGTTGTCTCCGTGGCAGTCTTCGTATGCGATGACTTCTCTTGCCACATCGGTCATCGTCATTTCAGGCTTGGCGATCAGCTTCTTCCTCAGCCGTTCGTCTTTGAGCCCTATGACAATCTGGTCCCGGATTCGGTCTTCTAAATCCGGGAACCGGCACCGACGTGCGGCGTGCCTGACCCGGGTTATAAAGTCATTTGCTGGCTCGTCAGGAAGCTGGAGTTTCCGAGCGAAGTTCACTCTCCAGTAGAGTTCTGACTTGAGGGGCATGAAGTATTTACTCAGCCCCTCGGTGAGGTCTGCGTAGGAGATAGTGGCGATCGGCTCCGGGGTGAAGATCCCCACAGTGGCATCATAAACGGCGGGGCCGCTGAGCCAGAGGAGGGCGGCTGCCTTGGCCCGGTCCTCCGTGATCTTCTTGACTACCAGGTATCCCTCTACCTGGCCCAGATGAGATTCCCAGCCTTCAGGGTGGCGGGTATCGAATTCTCGGATGTGGCCGTGGTTCGTCATGCTGTCTGTGCTTGTGGGTGCCTCTGCTTGCGTTGAGTGGAAGTTCGGCTTCCCAGTGACTTCAGCAAGTGACCAGCTCGGCTAAGGGGAAAAATCTCTTCTCCCCTTAGGTAGTGACTTCAGCTTAGGCAAGCAGGCATCCCACCCTCGTCGCCAGTGCTTTAGTTAATAAGCAGGCGAGACAGCGAGTTAACAATCTAACTTTTTATTTAGAACCAGGCAAAGAACAAGGGAACAAGACATCTATTTATACTGACAGCTGCCGGCGGATTGACCAATCAGGGGTGAGTCCGTTCCCGCGCCGTAGTCTCCGCCAATCGGGTCCGTCCGGTTTTGACAGCTCGGAGCTGTCATCTGTAGCGCGTGTTTAACTGTCAATTGTTGGCGCTTGCGCGGTTTCGCCCGGCAGCTTTTGACAGCTGTCAAAAGCTGCCGCGGTTTTACCTCAGCCCTGTAACTTCTGTTTAACTCAATATAATAACAATTAGTAAATACACAACAATTTCAATTGTATTTTAATTGGGTTTTTTATTTCAAGGTTAATGTAATCATTTTAATTGTTTTTAATTTTTGTATTTGCTGTATTGTTTTTTAATAAAACCTTGTGAACCGCCCTGAGTCCTACGGGAGAAGGGCGGTATATAAGTCTAATAAATTAAAATAAATAAAATAAAATAAAATAAAATAAATACCTTGCTCAATAGTAGTAACTGTGAGAGGGATTTCAGAGTCCTAGTGGACAATCACTTCAATATGAGCCAGCAGTGTGCTGCAGCTGCCAAAAAAGCCAACAGAGTGCTAGGCTGCATTAACAGAGGGATAGAATCAAGATCACGTGAAGTACTAATACCACTTTACAATGCCTTGGTAAGGCCACACTTGAATACTGCATCCAGTTTTGGTCACCACGATGTAAAAAAGATGTTGAAACTCTAGAAAGAGTACAGAGAAGAGCAACAAAGATGATTGTGAGACTGGAGGCTAAAACATATAGGGAATGGCTGCTGGAATTGGGTATGTGTAGTTTAACGAAGAGAAGGGTGAGGGGTGACATGATAGCAGTGTTCCAATATCTCAGGGGCTGCCACAAAGAAGAGGGAGTCAAGCTATTTTCCAAAGCACCTGAAAGCAGGACAAGAAGCAACGGATAGAAACTAGTCAAGGAGAGAAGTAACCTAGAACTAAGGAGAAACTTCCTGACAGTTAGAACAATTAACCAGTGGAACAACCTGCCTCCAGAAGTGGTCAATGCTCCAACACTGAAAGTTTTTAAGAGGAGACTGGACAGCCATTTGCCTGAAATGGTATAGGGTTTCCTGCCTGAGCAGGAAATGCTTGGCGATCAGCATGATGACCTCTAAGGTCCCTTCCAACTTATTATCTTTAAGAAGGCTATTGCAAGCTACTATTGTAACACTACCAAGAAAACTACAGTAATCTATATATTACTGAAATTCTCATTGTCATCACGTTTAATTGGGTGACCTGATGCATCACAGGGAAAGTATTTTTAACCAAGATACTTCAAATAGGTTAACTTTCAGAATGTGTCATGTGTCATGAAGGAATGAAATTTTGGAAAGCTGTGGCTGCTTTGGCACTATTGGCTGCTGCTGTGCTGCTGCTGTTGCTGGTACTGGTACCACATGATGTTCATTTTCAACATTTTCTGACAGTTCTTCAGCCAGTTACATAATCCTTCTCTCTCCCCCCCTCCCCCAGAGAATTCCTGCTGGGAAGGAAAGGAACGGTGGAAGGAAGATTTCGGATATTTCCTACCAGTTCCCTGCAAGGAAATGAGGAAGCCAGCAGGAAATCAGAATTCGCTTTCACTCCCACTGGTCATTCTGTTTTTTCTCTGTTTAGGTAAGGCAATGTCTCTGAAATGATGGTCCAAAGGGGCACGGATTGTCTAGTGGTTTATATAATGCCCCTTTATAGACAGGAACTACTCCCTACCTCATTCCTGGGGTCATCTCTACCATTTAGTAGAGCGAGACAGTGACTTGAAGCAGCTGTTTGGAGGGTATCATAAAAAAGTGTTAGATTGTTGAGTTATTCATTTATTTTTATGTAATTTATTACCATTTTCATAATTAGGGAGGGAGCAGGAATGCTTGTGAGATTGTTCTGGATGCCAAAATATTTTTGAAATGCTGCTAATAGCGTCATCATTCTTTTCCTATAGTCCCACTTATGAAGAACCCCAATATTGATAAACAAGATTAACTCCTAATGTTGATTACTGCAACAGGGGACACGTAGAAATTGAAAAATGATATGAAAATACTCAATCATGGCTTTCCACAAATAGCTTGGGACCTGTAGTTCAATAAAATGTTAAAAACATCTGATGGATTGCTTTAAGCCTTTTAAAGAAGTACAAATTCCAGAAGTTCTCGGTAGGCTATTTAGAAATTTAAAATTGTACTAAGAGAAACTTAAATTTGTATAATTAAAAAAATGTAAAATCTGAGTGAATGAATGAGCTGGAAAAGTTTCAGTGCATATTTTTGATACATCTTATTTGTCAGACATGAATAACCATATATATATATTTATATATTTATATTTATTAAATTTTTATACCACCCTTCTCCCGAAGGACTCAGGGCGGTGTACAGGGCAATAAATATTAAAATACAAAATACAAAAGTAGATCCATACATGATGAGTTCAATTAGCTGTTTTGTTGCTCAAGCATATACACAGGAATCTTCTGCACCAAGGTATGACTGGATCAGATCCAATGTATTCAAGGGGTGTCAGACTTTGGTTAAGGTTAAGGTTTATTAAATTTATATGCCACTCTTCTCCCTGAGGACTCAGGGCAGCTCACAACAATAAAAAGTTAAAAGATATAAATACAAAAATTAAAAGAGGATTAAACAATATAAGAAATAAGAACAATTTAAACCAATTAAAAAACCAAATTTAAAAACTATGATCAGTCCAGGCCCGCTTGTTGGAATAACCAAGTCTTTAGGTCACGGTGGAAGGACCAAAGGTCAGGGGCCATCTGCAGCTCTGGGGGCAGTTCGTTCCAGAGGGTCGGTGCGCCCACAGAGAAGGCTCTCCCCCTGGGGGTTGCCAGCCGGCACTGCCTGGCCGACGGCACCCTGAGGAGGCCGACTCTGTGGGAGTGAACTGGGCGATGGGAGGTTGACATTGGCAGCAGGTGGTCTCGCAAGTACCCCGGGCCTAAGCCTCTTGTACCCATGTAGGGATTCCAGACTAATTCTCCATTTGACTCCTTTCCCTGGTTCAGCTAAGCTCTCTCCAACATATTTATGGAAAGACTAATATGTTAACAAAGGAAAATAAATGTTCCAAATGTCACTATTATAATTTACTATATGTCTTATCTCCACTAACACTTGGAAGATAATGTCAATACCCAGGCAGTAAAAGGGGACAACTGCAGAATCTAAATATACCATCCCTAGGGGAAAAGTGAAAAGCTAGCAATAATTTTGAATGCCTAATATGTGACATTTTAATTGTCACTATATACTATTACTATCGCAAATTCATCTTTCCAGTTTTAGGTTGATAAAGATACCCAAATAATTGAGTGAAGTATGTTATATAGAACTTTAAAATCAGGACTTATCTTGAATTGATATGAATATCCAGATGTGATAGTGTGTGTTTGTATGTGTGTTTATGTGTGTGTATTAGCTGATGAATGTATTACTGTATAAAAGTAGATTTTTGTATATAGCGTTTAATCCATTTATGGATAGGACTAAACAAACAAACATCAAGAAAGCGGCTGTCCATGCCTCATTTGACTATTTAGCACATTTGGAGGAAATGTTTTTTTTAACGAAAGGCTAAAACAACATGGAATGTACTGCTCTTAATTTGACGATGCTCATTTTTTAAAAAAAGAAATAGAATATTAAAGCATCTCAACTGTAAGATAAATGTCAACTCATATTAATCTTCAAACCGAACAATTAACTGTGTTTCTAACTGTTGACAAGTTATTTCAAGGCTTCTATTCTCTCTCTGATACAGTTTTTTTCCCTTTAAGCTGGCCTTGGAATGAAAATCCTTTCAAATAGAGGAATGTCTTCTATAAAACAGAACACAAGACTACCCTCCTAGATCAGCTAAAAATATATCCCTCAGCAACCACCAAGTTTACTCTGATGATTATTTTCTTGCCGTGTGAACTGAGGTATTTTAGTCTCCAGTGTTACCAGGTGATGCTGACAGAGTAAGCACAGTACTGTTATAAACATGGGAAAAAGAGAACCGAGCCATGAATAAATTTAGTACAGATAGTCCTTGACTTACAGCCATTCGTCTAGCAACAATTCAAAGTTACAACAGCAGTGAAAAAAGTGACTCACAACTAGCTCTTGCATTTACAACCATTGCAGCATCTCCACAATCACATGATCAAAATGTGGGCATGTATTTATGACAGTTGCAGTATCCCAGAGTCATGTGATGGCCATGAGTCTCCATCTGTTCTGGGTTTTGGTTTGTATTTTGGTATTTAGGGGATGCATTCTTTTAAACCAGGGTCAACAAACTCCAGCCTAGGAAACCCATGCAGCCTCAAAACTCTTTTTAGTAAGTCCAAGGTCCTTCAAACATTCTGCTGAAATCTGACTGTCAACCCTTCTATGATTGTTTACTGCTTCAGAACATGTTTTAAAAAATAGTCAACTGTCATCCAGAACATTTGCAGCCCAAATTCCATATTACCATACAGTAGTTCTAATCTATGGTAGGGCAGTAAGTCTGAATCATATCTGGAAACCAGGAGTTTCCAAGCCGCAAGTAAAAAGCCGGGCCGGCAGACATTTGACAGTTGACAGCTGTCAAATGGCCGCCCGAAGCAACGACGCACGCGCACCGCCCAGCCAGCCGCCATTCCCGTTGACAGCTGTCAAAAGGGCTGCCGGGGGTCAACGCGCACGCGCCAGATTTGACAGTTCCCGGAACTGTCAAATCCGCAGTCTACAACTCGGTCCTCCGAACTGAGCTAAGCGCTCAGCTGAGAGGAATTCCCTGACAGCCGCTGAGCTGTCAGAGTACTGTTTGTTGATTGGCCGTTCTCCGAACGGCGGGGAAATACTGTTACCTGATTGGCTGTGTTGTTTGACAGTTCCCTATATAAACCCGGATTGTTTTGGCAGTCAGCTGCCGGGAGCTGAACCGAATAAACTATTGAACCTTTGCCTACGGTCTCGCGCCTGTCTTTGTAAAGACAATTCACCTGGCGACGAAGGTGGGATGCCGGTACTATAGAGCTGCCTGCTGAGCTAGCCTCCGCGAAGGAGTTCCGATCCCTCTCGCTGACAAGTCACTGCTGAAGCCACTTTAAGGGCAAAGGAACCTTTCGGCAGCTTGAACAGTACCGTGGACCCAGACCATGGCAAATTTAGGCCACGTCAGAGAGTTCGACGTCCGCCATCCCGAGGGATGGGAGTCGCACTGGGGACAAGTTGAAGGCTACCTCGTAGTCAACAAGATAACGGAGGATCGCCACAAGGCTGCAGCCCTCCTGTGTCTCAGCGGGCCCGCCGTCTACGACATCGCTGTAGGGCTCTGCAGCCCAGACCCCATCGCGACCGTCCCATACGCCGTACTAACCGACCGCCTCAGCAATGCCCCGCCAGTCCGAGCTGTATTGGCGCCTCCATTTCGCCCGCCGCCGCCAGCAATCGGGCGAAACGACCACTGCCTTCATCGCTGGGGTACGTCACGCTGCCCGAAGGTGCCAATTTCCCGACATGGAAGACCGCATCAGAGACCAGGTTATCGCCGGTCTCTCCAACGAGCGGCTCCAGCGGAAATTGGTAGCCAGACCCACGCTGGACCTCGCTCAACTCACATTAGAGATCATGGCCTACGAAGACAGCCACCGTGAGGGCTCCCCGGTGTTCAGAAGCGGCCCGGCCGGGTCAGTCCACCATGCCGGGGAACCGGACGGCGAGCAACCAGAGACCTTCACCGGCGTCGACGACATCATGTCCTGCTTCAGCAAAATGAGCACCGACCCCGGGAAGAACCGCAGGCCATTCAGGCCAGCCGGCCCTGGCCCAAGACCCACCTCCACAGGCCCAAAATCAAAGTGTGCCAGCTGCGGCGGGGCTCACGCCAGAGCCACATGTCGTTTCAGAAACGCCAAGTGTCACGGATGCGGGAAGACCGGGCACATTCGCTCCGCGTGTCGCAGCTTGAACCGGGAAACCCTCCACGAGCTTGAGGAGATTCCGGCAGGTAGGACCAGGGTCCCTTTTCCTGCCAGAGAAATTCCCCAGCCCTCAGTGTTGTCCATTCGGGCCAAACAAAAAATCTCGCCCATCCACCATTTACAGCCCAAAATTAAGATCTGGGTTAAAATTCAAGGGGTGCCCTGCGAAATGGAGGTCGACTCTGGCTCCTCTGTTTCAATAATGTCTTGGGACACTCTCAAAAAGATTGGTTTTAAAAATAGACGCCGTATTCCCCTGCAGCCCTCCAAAATACTCCTCGCAGATTTCCAAGGGGCCGCCATCCAGTTAAAGGGGCAGGCACAAGTAAAGGTAGAATACAAAAAATTCCTTGGGCAATTAACTATCCAGATCACTGAGGCACCCAGGTCTACCCTCATCGGGTTAGACTGGTTCGAGGCTCTGGGCATCCACCTGGAGGGCACCAACCGCATACAATCCCGGACATTAGAACAGGTCTGCCAGGCGTTCGCGGACGTTTTCGACGGAACGCTTGGCAAATATACAGGCACCCCTATAGACCTCAAATTAAAACCTGAGGTAGGTCCCATCCGCATCAAGGCAAGAAGGGTCCCCTTTGCGCTGAAACAAAAAATCGAGGCCGAATTAGACCGTTTAGTCAGCCTTGGAGTCCTAGAACCAACAGACGGGGGAACCTGGGAAACCCCCATAGTGACACCAGTTAAACCAAATGGGGACGTGAGAATATACGTGGACTATAAAGCGACTCTAAACCGCGCATTAAATCCCCATGCATACCCAGTGCCTGCTGTCAGGGACGTGCTGTCAGAGATAGGGTCCGGCTCAATATTCGCCAAACTCGACCTAGCGCATGCCTTCCTTCAGCTGCCTGTCACCCGGGAAACAGCTGAAGCACAAACCATTGTCACACACCGCGGCGCTTTCAAAGTAAACCGCCTCCAATTCGGCATCTCAGTGGCCCCTGGTATCTTCCAGGAGGTCATGGAAAAAACCTTAAAAGGAATCCCAGGTGTCTGCCCCTATTTCGATGACATACTCATCGCAGGGGAATCGGAAAACAACTTAGCAGATAGGCTACAGGAAGTATTATTGAGATTTAGGAAAGCGGGGCTTAAACTAAAGCGTGAAAAATGTTCCATAGGCGTCCCGTCCGCAGATTTCTTAGGCTACAAAATTGACTCGCAAGGGATCCACCCCACAAACTCAAAAATCCTTGCTATCAAGGCCGCCCCTACCCCAAAAAATAAAACCGAGCTCCAAGCCTTCCTTGGACTTTTAAATTTTTATCATGCCTTCCTACCAGGGAAGGCAACTATCGCAGAACCCCTCCACAGACTGCTCGACAAAGGGGCAGCCTGGCAGTGGACAACAGCCCACGAAAACAGTTTCAAATCACTTAAACAAATGCTTTCCAGCAACGCAACTATTTCCCACTACAAGGAAGACAAACCTCTCTGCATAGCCTGCGACGCATCCCCATACGGGATCGGAGCAGTTTTAAGCCATTTAGACAGCAACGGCACCCAAGCCCCAGTGGCATATTATTCCAGAACTCTTTCCAAAACGGAAAGAAACTATGCCCAAATAGATAAAGAAGCCCTGGCAATTGTGGCGGGAATAAAAAAATTTCACGACTACCTTTACGGCCGCCCCTTTGTGATTTACACAGATCACAAACCACTGTTAGGACTATTCACCTGGGACCGTCAAACCCCCCAAATCTTATCTCCCAGGATGTTGCGCTGGACAACATTCCTCGCAGCATATTCCTACCAATTAATATACAAGCCAGGACACCAAATGTGTCACGCTGACGGCCTCAGCAGATTACCCCTACCCCACACAGAACCAGACCCAGCCCCAGCAGGCAACATCTTAGCTATTCAAGAACTCCCGGAATGCCCACTGACAGCAAAGGATATCGCTGCCGCAACTTCCTCAGACAAAACACTTAGCAGAGTGTTAGCATGGGTACACACTGGCTGGCAAACCTCCTGTCCAGGCACAGAGTTTCAGCCATATTTCTCTAGGCAAAATGAATTAACGTCACACTTGGGATGTTTACTCTGGGGGTGCAGGGTAATCGTACCATCCAAACACAGACCTAAAGTACTGCACACATTACATGAGGGCCACCCTGGCATCGTAAAAACAAAAGCCCTGGCCCGCAGCTACGTCTGGTGGCCAAGAATAGACCAAGACATAGAAAAACACATCACCGGTTGCTATTTGTGCCAAGAATCCCGCCCACTCCAACCCAGAGCTCCAATTCACAAATGGGAAC
Organism: Vipera berus; assembly: GCF_964194415.1. Lineage (NCBI taxonomy): Eukaryota > Metazoa > Chordata > Lepidosauria > Squamata > Viperidae > Vipera > Vipera berus. Next base: position 239,617,407 of record NC_138203.1, read on the forward strand.
TCACAAAAAACCCCTGGTCCCGCATCCACATTGATTATGCCGGACCCTTCCAAGGACAGGTCTTCCTCATAGTTGTAGATAGTTATTCCAAATGGCTGGAGGTTCTCCCGGTTCACAGCACAACGTCTGCCGCAACCATCCAAGCCCTCAGGGGAATATTCGCAACACACGGTCTCCCCGACGTTATTATATCAGACAATGGCCCTCAATTTACTTCTCATGACTTTCAGATCTTCACGAGGAGCAATTGTATTAGGCATTCGACATCGGCTCCCTTCCACCCATCGTCCAACGGCCTTGCGGAGGTTATGGTAAGGACCACCAAAGACGCCCTCAAAAGAATCATCACGGGGAACTGGCACCGTCGCTTGACAAAATTTCTCTTAGCCCACCATTCTACGCCCTGCACCTCCACCGGCAAAAGCCCAGCCGAACTACGATGGGGCCGCCGCCTGGTGACACGGCTCGACAGACTCCACCCCGACAGACCGGCAGCCGAAATGACACCAAACACCCAGCCAAAAACATTCTCCAAAGGACAAAATGTTTGGTCCCGAGATTATGGGGGAAGGGATAAGTGGGTTCAGGGGGTTATCCTGGACCAAACAGGACCATTATCATACACAGTGGACACTGGGACAGGACTCACGCAACGCAGACACACAGATCAGCTCCGACCCAGGTCACTACCCAACCCCCCTCTGCAACCGACTGGGTGAGCCTACGCCAGCCGACACCCCCGGACCTGATGAATTCTTCCCTCCCCAGGACCCACAACCACCTGCCGAGCCCCACCTAGAAACAACTCCTCCGGCTACGCAACCCGAAGGAAGCACCCTCTGTCCCCGACGGTCCAGCCGAGCCAGAAGACCCCCCGCATACCTCGCGGACTTTGAATGGAAGGGAAACCCACCATCTGTCAAAAAATCTGTTAACCATACTGTTTTAAAACGTTCAAATGTTGTAATGCATAACATACCTGTTCGGGGGGGGGGAAAGGGGGTGAATCATATCTGGAAACCAGGAGTTTCCAAGCCGCAAGTAAAAAGCCGGGCCGGCAGACATTTGACAGTTGACAGCTGTCAAATGGCCGCCCGAAGCAACGACGCACGCGCACCGCCCAGCCGGCCGCCATTCCCGTTGACAGCTGTCAAAAGGGCTGCCAGGGGCCAACGCGCACGCGCCAGATTTGACAGTTCCCGGAACTGTCAAATCCGCAGTCTACAACTCGGTCCTCCGAACTGAGCTAAGCGCTCAGCTGAGAGGAATTCCCTGACAGCCGCTGAGCTGTCAGAGTACTGTTTGTTGATTGGCCGTTCTCCGAACGGCGGGGAAATACTGTTACCTGATTGGCTGTGTTGTTTGACAGTTCCCTATATAAACCCGGATTGTTTTGGCAGTCAGCTGCCGGGAGCTGAACCGAATAAACTATTGAACCTTTGCCTACGGTCTCGCGCCTGTCTTTGTAAAGACAATTCAAAGTCATTGAAATTACCTTAGATAATTAAACTTTCTGGATACTGCCTAATTACCTGATGTCATTTCTATCATTATTTTTCAGAGCACTTCCTGGTGGAACAGGAGGTAGGGATCAAACAGAAGATCTACTTCACTTTCCATTTCCTGCCTGACAGACAGGGGTCTTTTGCTTATTCAACATCCATTAATTTGACCTAGAAATTATTTTGCTTAACAGCACAATAAAGAACAGGAAGAGTATAGAATTACAGAAATCTGATTCATTTCAGAGAAGCCTTTTCACATGTTAACTTCCTTCTTTTACCATTAGGAAATCAAGTTACAAATTAACATTAATAAGTATGAAGGCACTTATTAATGTTAATTTGTAACTTGATTAATCTGTTCTAGGTTTATCCTTTTGGAAATCTGCTCATGCTAACGTTACCTGTTGTGAAAAGATTTTATTCTTTGCTTTCTTTTTTTTCTGAATTGCAAGCTAAGTGCCAAATCAATTGCTAGGCAAGGTGAAGTGTGCTCATCTCTTTCTATCTTGACAGGGTAAATCGCTTTTATGTCCATCTCAGGAAACAAAATACGCAAAGCAAATTAAAATTTATTTCAACACACACACACGCATGCTCGCACACACACACACACACACAGAGATCTTTTATGATTCCCAGGTGTGGGGGCCAATTTGCTACATAACATGTCTTTCTTTCTGAAAGCCCACATCTGCCAAATATATTGGCATTGATACAAGCTAGGATATAAATTTCCTTGTGAAAAAAGTCTTTTCATGATGAATTGAGTGAATGCCAAGCTCATAATGGATATGAGCTCAGTGGGTTAGGACGCTGAGCTTGTCGATCAGAAGGTTGGCAGTTTGGCGGGTCGAATCCCGAGTGCTGCATAACAGAGTGAGCGCCTGTTACTCGTCCCAGCTTCTGCCAACCTAGCAGTTCGAAAGCATTTAAAAATGCAAGTAGAAAAATAGGGACCACTCCGGTGGGAAGGTAACAGCGTTCCGTGCGCCTTTGGCGTCTAGTCATGCCGGCCACATGACCACGGAGACGTCCTCGGACAAGCGCTGGCTCTTCGGCTTTGAAACGGAGATGAACACCGGCCCCTAGAGTCAGAAACGACTAGCACGCATGTGCGGGGGAACCTTTACATATACATATATATATATATACATATATATACATATATATATATATATATATATATATATATATATATATACATATATATATATATATATATATATATATATATATATACATATATATATATATATATATATATATACATATATATATATATATATACATATATATATATACATATATATATATATATACACACACACATATATATATATATATATATATATATATATATATATATATATATATATATATATATATATATATATATATATATATATAATATCTGGGAGAGATATTTTTATCTCTCTTTCCAGCTGAAAGTGGCAGATAAAGATATTTTTCCAAAGCATATAATCTCCAAGCATATAATTATTAAGGCTTTGAACAACATATTAACCACCCATAACAGAGCTGTAGGAAGAGAAACTTAATAAGACAGGAGGCTAGAGTTCATATATTATGACAGGAAGCTGTTTTCATTCCATACTCTATATTTCATTCTTAATTCTTCTATTAGAAATATCCAAAGCTTATAAGGACAAAACTATAAGGACAAAGGTCTGGTTCCCCCACTTCCTGTGATTTGCCTGTTTTAGGTTTAGCATATTATACACAACAGATTGTGGTTAAACAAACCATGGCCCTAAACCAGTGCATAAACCCAGTCAAAAATTCCAAGACACACACTATAAGTACAAAAATCCGTGGTAAAATGTCACATTTAAAAGAAGTTAGAAAAAGAAAGACACAAAAAGAGAGGTGGCATCTAATGATAGTTTCCAATCTCACTCTCACAGGCTCACAATTCACCATTGTGGCAAAAATTACAAATCTTATGTCCAAATAACAACAACAACAACAATAAAAACGTTGGAAGGGATCTTGGAGGTCATCTAGTCCAAACACCTGCTCAGGCAGGAAACCTATAAAATTTCAGGCAAATGGCTGTGCAGTCTCTTCTTAAAAACTTCCAGCGTTGGAGCATTCACAAATGGAAAGCTAATGGACAAATTGTCAAATATGCAAGAAAATCATTCTGGATTTAGTGCTGGATGGACATTACAGAAGAGGTTTATTTTATATCATACTTTCCTTTGTCATACACTTTCTCTTTCAACTAAAGCAAACGAGTAAGCAGTATTGGTACATACCTTGTTTTGGAGCATTATAGAATGTGCATCTTTGATCTCCAGGTTAAAATCAGAACAAAGAGCCATATTTTTTTTTTCAGATGAAGAACACAGTGGCCTTTGATTGACATATCTATTTCTGAAGGACAGAAGCTAGGGCAACGAAGCCACCACAACAAAAACTAAATTTCACTGAATCTAAATATTAATTTCCTGACAAAAATAGTGTTAATAAGATTAACGGCCACACTTAAGAATATTTCCGTTCCAATTCAGTGTCTGTATTCTGTGGTGCTCTGTTACTGCATCCAAGCAAGCAAGACTTTGCAGACTAAATACCATCCAGAGATCTCATGTTTGGAACCCTGTTAAAAGAGTCCAACAGCATTTCAATTCCTCCCAAGCCAGAAGCTTGAAAACTGTTTTCCTCTGCAGACTAAAGAGATTTCAGGAAGCTTGTTAAAAAAATAAAAAGTGGCCATCAGGCACATTACAAGGGTCAATGTGTCAGCATACCCTATTTATTTACATTATGTACCTAGTACTAAAAGTGTCATTATAGACCTATAATCTAGTTTTTATTTTCCTGGGCTCCAAGATCACTGCAGATGGGGACTGTAGCCAAGAAATTAAAAGACGCTTGCTCCTGGGGAGGAAAGCCATGGCAAATCTAGACAGCACACTAAAAAGCAGACATCACCCTGTCAACAAAAGTGCGTATAGTCAAGGCTATGGTCTTCCCAGTTGCAATATATGGCAGTGAAAGCTGGACCATAAGAAAGGCTGAACGCCAAAGAATTGAAGCCTTTGAACTCTGGTGCTGGAGAAGACTCCTGCGAGTCCCTTGGACTGCAAGGCGATCAAACCGGTCAGTCCTAGAGGAGATCAACCCTGACTGCTCTTTAGAAGGCCAGATCCTGAAGCTAAAACTCAAATACTTTGGCCATCTAATGAGAAGGAAGGACTCACTGGAGAAGAGCCTAATGCTGGGAAAGATTGAGGGCAATAGAAGAAGGGGACGACAGAGAATGAGGTGGCTGGATGGAGTCACTGAAGCAGTGGGTGTGAGCTTGAATGGACTCCGGAGGATGGTGGAGGACAGGAAGGCCTGGAGGAACGTTGTCCATAGGGTCGCGATGGGTCGGACACGACTTCGCAACTAACAACAACAATCTAGTTTTCTGGGTGATTTACAAAGAAAACCTGATATATTGCCGCAAAAATTAAAAATCAAACATTATCAATGCTTTGGTAGGTAAGGCCATTCAAAAAGCCCTGAATCTTAATATTTTTTTAAAAAATGGGAAAATGAAAAAAGGATTTGTCCTAGCATTGTAGAGGCAGTTGTGTATGTAGAGAGAATCCTAGTATCATCTACTTTTCAAAGACTACTTGGAAGAAAGCTTCAGCATGTTACTATGATTACTGATATGTAGGATCACAAATGGAATAGAATGGTTGCTGCTAATTATTTACATTCTTAATTATTATTTTGGTCCCAGGGACATGTCTTGTGGGAATCTTCTAGAAGATCAAACACCAAAATAACTTAAGAAGCCTTGGGGATAATGTAGCCTGATTTTGGCAGGATTCAAAATGGCATTATTCGTCTCCTTGCCCCAACAATGTGTTTTAGGCCAGGCTGTGGAAAATCTGACTGAAAAAAAACAAAACAAGAGCTTCATCAACACTTCCCTCTGACTTGGGCTAAACTGTTCAACCCAAAGGATAGATGTGATTATATTGCTTAATGAAGACTTTTTTTCCCCAATTTATTTTAAATTAGAAAAACTACCAAAGGTTCAGGAAAATCCTGAACTTAATTTCAGGGAAATGTGTTAACTGTGTTGGTTTGTCAAATATTTTTAACATTGTTTGCATTCCACACAACAGCTGTGAAGTACTCCTGTAATGTTAAGCTTTAGTGTGTTTTCATTTGACAATCAAGCTTATAATATAAGCTGTATTTCTATGATGGGAAATATGCTGAAGTGCCTGCAGGAGCTACAAAATTATTATGGGCCTTCCTCACTGCAGATAATACCATCAGACTGAGAACAGAAAACTCATTCATTCCCAATTTGTTAAATATAAAACCAGTAAATAGAGCTATGCTCTATTTTTGTTGAAATTCTACGGCATACATCACGAAGTTCAAGAGAATCCCCCAAAAATGCACCTTTTCATTTGTGAAATATGAACTTTCCGCCTCTATTGGAAGAACAATGCAAAGAAATCGTGCTGCTCCTTTTGTGACTGAACTTCGATAGAACAGCCGCATTAGTCACGCTAAGTACCATCGGCAGGGCTACTAAAGCAGTCTTTGTATGAGGTCTTCATTAGTTGTTTTGAAGGAGCACATAGCGTCTCTGTGTTTGAAAGTAATATAATGAGAAGGGACCTTCAACATTTTTTAGGAGCAATAGGGGAAAAAATATATAAATTGCTTATCAAAACTCAGCAAAATGTCACTTGTTTACATTTTTTCCAACCTTGGGTTGTCTCAGTAATAAGCACGATTGTTGCACTTTATCAAAGGTTCAAAACACTTCATTTGCTTTGTGCTGCAAATAGTTGATGTGTACTTTAAGAGCGGACTGAAGCTGAGAAATAGTGGCTTGCTTTCGGAATAGAAATGAGATTTGGACCATGGAGCCCTGGGCTCACAATGCTGCCTTAGAGGCACTAGCTCTATGTTGGTGCTTACTCACATCACTTGCCTAGTTATGCTTATTTCTATATTTCTCTAGCACGCATTTCAGTGTGTATGGTTGCCCAACCCAAATTCATGACTCTGGGTGGCAAACAACAATTGAAAGCTATACAAAGACATGAAACAATATAAAACAGCACAAATACAACCCCCCAACCCCAACACATAATCGCCACCACTGCATATCACCACATATCCAGATCCCCAAGCCTGGGGACCAAAACCACATCTTTAAGGCCTTGCAAAAGGCTGATGGGGGTCAAGGTCCATTTAATCTCTAAAGGAATAATGTTCCACATGATGTTCACACGATGACTAAAAAGTCTGTCTTCTTGGGTCTCGCCATATGCTGCTCCCTAAACATTCCCATCCTTCAGACTTGATGGAAGGGGTAGACGTAATCAGGGAGAGAGGGTTGTACAACATGCACAATTTCTACCCCCCACAAAAAAATCTCCCTTTTTATATTTTATGCTATATTATACCTACAGTATGTAATAGATTTTCATATTCTATAAGGTTGTTTTAATCTATTGTAAGCCACAAAGGCATCATGATGATTATGTTCATGAATGTGTAGGACAGCTTTTAGTCATCTGACACAGAGGTCCTTCCTAGAAACCGTGAAAGGTGAAAACTGTCAAAGCGGTGAAGAAAAGAAATTACCTGGGGCAACCCAGTTACAAAGAAGGGATTGCAGCTAGGAACATTGTGTAATTGAAAGAAAGGAGAAGCCTTTGATAATCTTTTGCCTAGAAACCCAAGATGTCTTGGTATATGACATATGGACATACACATTATCACAGTATCAGAGTACATAATTGGTGTCTTAGAAAGGAGAGAGTCAGGTTAAAAACACAGTGATTATAAAGCACTAGGCAAAAGCTTTCCCGAAACCATCAAAACCAGACCTACCTCAAAGTTGTTGGGAAGACATTCTGAACCCCACTTTAAAAAAAAAAGTAAGTTTCCTGAATTTACCACCCTTACAATAACTCTAAATGGCAGCTTACAATGGCAAAAGATCCAAAATGATAATCGGTCTTACAACACAGTTGTAGCTGCCTCTTATAACAGCCATGAAGACAACACACATTTTTAGGTGATTTAAAAAAAATAATAAATAAATCTGGAAATGAAAGCTGGCAGAAAGCAATAATGCCTTTTACAAGATGAAGCTAGGCCTAATGCATTTTAACAAGTTTTTTGAAAATGAGTGTATATTCAGGGCATTTGGATTTTGTGCCGCACCCATCAATGTTGCAGAGACTTATGTGGATAGAAAGATTCTTCCTTTTTCTAAGATTCTGTGTGCAGCATATCAAGCGCTCCCCTTTCTGTGCTCAACAGCCATAGGGTGCTAGTTAAGACAAGAGATATCTGCATTTTATCAGCGCTCTCCTATCAAGATGAGTACTGTGTAGCTGCAATGATTGAAAGACCTGGGGGAAAGTAATCACTGTTCTTCTAAGTAAAGAGTAACAAGTACACCATCATTTTGCAAATGAGATACCTGGGCAAGCACAAAAGTGGGTTGCAACAGGCCTCTCATAGGGAACCATAATTCATCTAAGCTGATCTCTATTGGGATTCTAACTATTTTTCATCTTGGGACCTTTGCAGCAGTTTTTAACTGAAGACAGAGTATGCAGTGAGCATTCTAAGCCAGGTCTACTCAGACCCTCATTTGGTTTCCTGATCTTGACAAACACACAATAAAAGAATTTCATGATACAATTTCATGAAATTGTATCAATAGTTAAGCCACAGTAAGCAAGTTGCTAATCATAAAACTAGGAGTTTAAAATAGCTCCATTCACTAAACATTCACACAAAGAACACAGAAAGATTATCAAGCTCCCCTTCTGAAAGAATTGCACAATATCAAATGAGTATCAAACTGGTTAGTTCTGGAAACAGGTAGAGAAGCCGCGGTGCTCTATTCTGTGTATCTAACTTTGTGTTCTAGTTGTCCAAGCACCAAGCAAGACCTGAGATTAGAACCGGTTATATCTAGATTTGTAACTATCAAATGTTCCCAGAAGGTAGGTATCTAATATTACTAATGAAAATTAGGGTTATTAAATGCTGCTAAAACAACTCATTTACCCATAAGCTGCATCTCCATTGCTTTTCTTGTCTGCCAGACTGCGTTTCCAAAAATAAATTTAGTCAGGAGAAAAGCTTTCGGCACACAGGGCTGAAGGGAGATAATATAGTCAGACAGCTTTAATACCCTCCATATACCCCATATACTATTAAATGGAGGCTAAAACATATACGGAACAGTTGCTGGAATTGGGTACAGTATGTGTAGTTTAATGAACAGAAGGACTCAGGGTGACATGATAGCAGTGTTCCAATATCTCAGGGGCTGCCACAAAGAAGATGGAGTCAAGCTATTCTCCAAAGCACCTGAAAGCAGGACAAGAAGCAATGAATGGAAACTAGTCAAGGAGAGAAGCAACCTAGAACTAAGGAGAAACTTCCTGACAGTTAGAACAATTAACCAGTGGAACAACCTGCCTCCAGAAGCTGTGAATGCTCCAACACTGGAAGTTTTTAAGAAGAGACTGGCCATCCATTTGTCTGAAATGGTATAGGGTTTCCTGCCTGAGCAGCGGGTTGGACTAGATGACCTCCAAGGTCCCTTCCAACTTCTTCTTCTTCTTCTTCTTCTTCTTCTTCTTCTTCTTCTTCTTCTTCTTCTTCTTCTTCTTCTTCTTCTTCTTCTTCTTCTTCTTCTTCTTCTTCTTCTTCTTCTTCTTCTTCTTCTTCTTCTTCTTCTTCTTCTTCTTCTTTTTCTTTTTCTTTTTCTTTTTCTTTTTCTTTTTCTTTTTCTTTTTCTTTTTCTTTTTCTTTTTCTTTTTCTTTTTCTTTTTCTTTTTCTTTTTCTTCTTCTTCTTCTTCTTCTTCTTCTTCTTCTTCTTATTATTATTATTATTATTATTATTATTATTATTATTATTATTATTATTATATTGGATACTTCAACAGGGTTGAAGCATAGCAGAACCACAAACCACTTGCTTGTGGACAGAAGATTCCAGGTTTAACTCCTGTCAACTATAGCTGAAAGGATCAGGCAGCAGGTCTTGGAGAGCATGTCTCTTTGACCCCCTGAAGGAATGAATGCATCAATCAGAGTAGCCTCTAAGGCATTGCTGAGCACAAATTGCCTTTCATCTAAGATCTAAGGAGACATTCCCTCCTGGTGGTGAAAATAGTGTTGCTATGGATAAAGCCCAGCAGGAGAAACACCCTTGTGATGCCTCTGTTAGGATATACATATGAAATATGGGAAAGCAAGTAGAATGCAGACTGCTGGATGGCATAGTATAATGAAGGGCAAGTCATTCATGCGTACCACTTGGAACTTCCATAAACAAGGAAATTTAAAGAACCACAGCCCACTTATGAGCATTTCTCAGAAATTCTTTTCTTTCAAAGAATTTCTAAAGAAAACTCATCAAATTAAATGAGAACTAGTCATACACCCACACACACGTTAGAAAGACACACACACACACACACACACAGAGAGAGAGAGAGAGAGAGAGAGAGACAAGGATGGATGGATGAATGGATGGATGGATGGAAAAATTGTCACCCTAGCAATTCTATATGTCCCAGAACATTTGGATTGCATCCACACAACATGCTAGCTTAAAATGTGGTTAGAGAGTTAATGGCACTGTATATTATGCAGATCTAACCATTATGGATAGTTTATGGATAATTGTGTTATAATTTGATTCATTCAATAAACCAATGTTCAGCCATGGATCACACTGCTGAGAGAGCTACAACTGGGGAAGAGCTTGATCACATGCAAAAATTTACCAGTACTTGAGCAATAACTGATGGCTTAAAACATCAATTTTATTTTATTTTAATTTTTATTTCATATGCCACCCATATCACTGTCAAGGGATACATATAGACTGCAGTTAAAATGTTCACGTTTAGTACTGAATTTTCATTTTTACATCATTCTGAATCACATTTGACTAAATATACAAAAATCCATATCATGTAGTTTATGGCGGTATTTTATATGCATCCTCAAAAAACCCAAATCAAGACATGAACGTTTTAGATTACCCTTGTAAAATGCTTGCCTCTGTATGCATGGGTTGTCCCACTTTTCCGTTCCCAGAGCTACTGAAACTTGCATTCAGTAACTTGCATTCTTTGAGTTCAAAAGTGTTACACCACCTCTATCCATTGAGAAATGCATATAATAAAAGCATTAACACATGCTATTTATTTTATGTAGCACATTTGTGTATCAAATGTCTTTATCAAGGAACTCAACTGGAATACAGAGAGTTTCAAAGTACTTGAAGTACTCAGGTTCCACAAAGGAGCTGTTTCCCCCATCCTCAGGATAGAATGAAGACACAAATTTAAAGGGACACAGATTTCTTTGTGAAGTAGTTCCTTGATCATTACTACTACTCCGCTAAGCTTCAAGAACAGGTCTCTTATTGAAAGTAGAAAGATTTCTTTTCTTTCAGGATTGTATTTAGGTTTTCCTAGGAGGAGGTAGGTCTTCTCTTGCCTTGGTCTACATTATTTCATCAAACAAAAAGTACATTTGCATTGTACATCCATAGTTGCTACAGGCATGGTTTACCTTTTTTCTCTCTCACACCTTCATGGGGCAATTTGATATTCTGCCCTCAGTGGCTCTTATAAGTATATAGCACAGAATTCCTTCACCTCTGCATGTGCTCAGGCAACAAGATTAGGTCTGTAGCATGTGTATTACCACAAGGCCCCCCACCCCACCCCATCATGTCTTAGGTCTTGATCTCATTGAATCTCTCTCTCTCTATTTCCTACCTGTTACAATCATGGGTTATAGAGCAGCTGGTGCAGGTTCAACATAGTGAAGTTTCTAAGAAGGTTGCAAAGTTCTTAGCCATAGCTTAGGCCAGGGATGTCAAACTGGTGGCCCATGGGCCAGATGCATCACATGCAGGCCACGCCCATCCCAGCTCCACAAAGGCAAAGAATGTCACAATACGTCATGTGACATGATCAAGTTTGAAACCCGTGGCTTAGGCCACTTGAAACCAAGGGGTTTGCTCTATATCCAGCTAAGCTTTCATTTTTTGCTCTTCCATTGCATTCATTTTTATGTGTGTTGACTGCCTTGTGTCAAGCTATTGCACTAATCTGTGTATGGAATACTGACATCCGTCACTATTTATTTATTTATTTATTCATTCATTCATTCATTCATTCATTCATTCATTCATTGTATTTATTTAGCCACTTATGTCACAAAATATGGGCAGCACACAATAAAAACTTTAAAACAATCAATAATTTAAAAATATATTACAGTTTAAAAAGGCAAGAAGAGTGCAACAGATATTAACAACTGTGGAGCCACTTCAACAAGTCACAATTCCTTGGAAGCCCCAGCCTGATGGTATAGCCAAGTCTTGAGAAACTTAGCAAGGATGGAGCCAGCTTGACTTAGGAGAAATGATGTTTCATAATGCAGGTGCCACAGCAGAAAAAATCCCGTATTTTGGATCCCAACAGATCTAAGGATCAGACAGGACCCACAACATACCACTTCTACCAGTTCTATGGGACAGGAAGAGGCAGCCCCTCAGATAACCCAGGCTTATGCCATGAAGTGCTTTAAAGATTAAAACCAGCATCTTGAATTGGACCTGGAAGCAGACTGCAACCAATACAGCACGTGGAACACAGTTGTAATGTCTGCCATTCTAGGGGCACACAATTGCCTGCACTGTTGCATTCTGAATTAACTGAAGCTTCCAGATACTCTTCAAAGGCAGCCCCATGTAGACAATATTGTTTGTTGTTAGCTGTGAAGTCGTGTCCGACCCATCGCGACCCTATGGACAACGTTCCTCCAGGCCTTCCTGTCCTCTACCAAGACAATATTACAATATTCTAACTGGGAGGTGACCAGGGCATGAATGTGAACAAAGTTTCTTGATCATTTCTGAACATTCTTTATTCTGCAGAGTCTTACATGCCTGCATTGTGCTGGCTTCTGCTGCACACTACATACTGCTATTTTTATGTTTTACTTCTAATTACTGCATACCTTTGGTCTATGGCTGTATATCAAATGCATACATATATTCATACATGGTTCTTTTTCAAGCCGTTTCCTCTGAATTCATTATTTTTAGAAGACTGCGTATTTCCCCATAATGAATTCTACTTGAGAGCCTATTATTCCTAGGATTCTCTTCTGTTCAACTAAATCCATGTTTTAATAGCGGCTTTTCATCCTGTGAAGTTTTTGTGTATAATCAAATAGTTTGAGGAATTCCTCACTTAGAAAGGCCAAAACAGGCTTTTTTTCTGGAAGAAGGCAAGTGGATCTGATAACTCTAGAGGAAACAGATTGGAACAAAAGTCAGTTTTCTCTGGTATCTATTCTCCCCAGAATGTTATGGCACATGCCGTTCTGGCTACCACCAGCAGATTCCTTCAAAACATGGTGTTGATCTGGCCCTTTTACTCTTTATTTTCTGGAATTATTATTATTTTTTTCATTCAACAATCTCTTGCCTCTCCTTGTTAGACCCCTTATGTTCAATCCACCCTTTTCTCTCTTCTTCCTTTTTTTGTTCTCCACACCATAGTAGACATTCTTCTTGTTCCACTTTTTCCCCCTAGGAGCTTAAATAAGGAGCACACTTACACTGGAGTATCCTTTGTTTCCTGACCAGCTACAGCACATCTTACTTGCCCCTCTAGCTAGCAGCATCCATAATAATTTCATATCCCAGGACTACTTCTCACAGTCATGCTGGATTGGTGAGAAAAAAGTAATATAATTGGGCAAACCACATATTTTATCATAGTTTGTTAATACGATCATCAGTTGGGTGCAACTGCTGCAAAAACCGGGTTTAACACAGCAAGTCTTAGTATATCTCCATTGTAGAACTTACTTATAGCACAGTTTGAAGGGTAAGCTGAGCTCTTCAGATGAGGTCAGCAAATTTAGATCCAGATTTGGAATTTTTGGATCTTAAATTCCTCAACAGCAGATGTGAAACTAGAGGCGTAAAACTAAAGCAACAGTGTGAACAGATTGGCAGACTACAAAGAGTTTCAACACTGCTTTCCTATGCATATTATATAGCTAGGCTCACAATATTAATGCCTAATCCAGATTGTATATATTACTGTCAACTTTTCTCACTTACAAATCAGCTCAATTGAGAGACAGTATATATACTACTTCTCAATTAAATGGATAATTTTACATACCTCCATTTCTTTCCTTACCTCTGGAATGATTTGGAATTTAGAATTTAAGAATTAACAGTCCAACAGACATACCTAGCATCAAGACCCATACTAGACACACAATTCCTAAATGTGGACCTTGTTAGCCCTTTAATACAAAATGCAGAGATAAAATATGAGTTGGGAAGAGTTGAATGTGTCATCTGGAAATGTTGGCAGTCCATAATAGATAAAGAACTATTAAGTAAGAATTGTAAATCAAAGGTAGTAAAAACTGTATAATAGTGATGATAGCTTTTTGTCTGTTGCTTAACACAAAACAAATGTTTCACAAAAATAAAAACCGCCGTCAAAATATGTTTGGTTTAAGCAATATTATTTGTAATCATATATTCACAAAATTCATGTGGAATAGTTTGTTCTTTAAATAAATAAATAATCATTTTTATAGAAACACAACATAGATGAAAAGGAGGAAAGCATGGAATAAGTTACTTTCTGTGCACTTGCATTGAACAACTTTATCCTTTAAAGAAATATTTCAATACATAAACAAATACTTATTAAAGGTACCAATAGCAATATTTGTTGCAAACCCATTTTACTGAGTGTTTCACCATTTTTTCTAACAACTAAATTTACAAGACATGGAAGTTCTTCCATAAAACTGAGTAATTGGTCTGTCTCACTAGGAAAGATATAGGTGGATAGAATTGATATTTATGTCAAAACTGCTTTTTAACAATATACAGTGGGATTAAGAGGATGGCCATGGAAAAACTTATTCATTTGTCCCAATCAAATTAGACCAACAGATCAAGAAAATGTTAAATTTCCAAACTTAGTACAATCTTGTAGCATCTTAGAGATGGATATATTATAACATGAAGTATATTTTGTGGGCTAGATTGCCCTTTCTCAGTTCTATAAAGCATTATCCTCAATCAATAGAGTAGATAGACCAATCTGGTGCAATTTGGTGCTGTCCAGTTGTATTGGACACACTTGGAAGAACCAGGGATGAAGCTATAAGGATCCAAAGAGCCACTAAGGTATTTTATAAAGTGGGTATTAGTCCATAAAAATTTATATCATAGTGTTTATGACTCTACCCATAAGATGTGCTGATTTTGCCACCAGAGCCTCCCCACAGACAGCTCTTGGAAATCAGCTTTTGTTTTCTCAAATTGTTGAAGTGTTTGGAACAAGATCACTTAAGCCAGAAGTCCAACTTCCATACTGCAGATGTGAAACTGAAAATTGGGGAGAAAAGGGAGAAAAAAGGCTACTAAAATTATTTCTCTCCATAGACAAAAGTGAGCTAAGTTGTGGTTTATTGTGATCAGCCCCCTTGAGTAACTTTATTAATAATAATGTTATAATCTGCTCAGCCATCTGTGATTTTTTCCCCCTAGGGATAAAAGAAAAAGAAGAAATCAGGGTGGGAATAAATGCACCATGTGTACTGACAGCAAAACAGAGGTTGCAGTGAAGTTAAAATGGGGAGGTATACATATTGGATTTCCTGCCAGGGGTACCTTTTATCTGTGATATGTGGAATAAACCTTAGGATACTGGCAGTTTCCTATTGCATTAAAATAATTAATATGATTCATTACATTAGACTGTAAGATCACCAACACCCTCAAGCACGTACTAGAGTTAGTGATCTGTCTATATTTAGCATGCTGTTTTACTACGTAAAAATGCACTAAAAAAGAAAAGAAAAAACTTCTCTCTCCTTTCATTGAAAAATCAGGTAGAGTTGACAAGAGAAATACAAATTGTACACAGCTACAAACAAAACCTCTATAATTCATTAAAGCTACAGAAGAGACTTGAAAGAGAGTCTCAATGCCAAAAGCCCATAGTTTCCAAGGTTACAAAGTCAAATTAATTACATGCAAGAAAACATACACAAACACACATACCAAGCATGAAAGCCACAGCATAGCATTCAAAATTGATATCCACACATTTCTTTGTGTGTGTGTGTATGTGTGTGCATGTGTCTGTGTGTGTGTGTGTGTGTGTGTGTGAGAGAGAGAGAGAGAGAGAGAGAGTGATTCCTGCATAAATCAGGTAAGTTTAAAGGATCAAGTTTCCTTAAAATAAAATTGAAAAGGAACAGGAGGTCGAGGAATACAGTAAGCCTTACTCACCAAAATCAGACTGCAAATCCTTTTTCAGCCCACAAAGCATGTCTGTTATTATCTATCAAAGCATTCAGCTGAACAGCAAAAGGCGCTCCTCTCTGCCTTGGCTGGCACTGGAATCACGTTACAGCAGTTTTGCTCCCAGGCCGACTCTCACAAGGAAACAGGGCTACACAGCACAAAAGATGCACTCCTCCACTTAAAGAAAACAAAGTCCTCCACTGCTTTGACACCTAGCAAACACAACACTCCCACTGAAAAGCAACCACCACCTCAGCATCAGGCTCTGACCACTCAGAAGGTTCAACGTCAAAAGGAATTTGAAACAAGGGTAAGGTGTGAAAGTCTCTCCCTCTGCTCTTCAAGGGAAAGCATCACAGGAGCTGTCAACGTGGTTCCCATGAGGGAAGAGAACCAAGACAAAAGTTCTACATGGAGGCATTAAAAAAGGAGGAGCTGATTGGAGAATGAGCAGCAGGAATCAAGCCACCCGTGGGTCCTCTTGTCGGCACCACAAATGGAAGGAGATCCTTCACAGCCCTCTGGGATCCAACCCGGGCCACGCTGGAAGAGGGCAGTCATCATCCCACATGGGTGGTACGCTCGTCTTTCAGACGGAGCCTTTTGTTTCTCTCACCCAGGAAATCCATAAAAAATCACAAGAAGCTAGACTGAATGGTCTTGGCTGACAGCCATACAACTGAGGGTTCCTTTTCTTGGCTCCAACCGGCACAAGGCTCCCCCCAGATGCTTCCAAGTTCCAGGCGGCAACATTTCAGAGTGCAAGAGAAGGCAGCTGCAGCACAGCTCAAGACGCTTGGTTTCCCCCACCCCTTTTATCAACTGGCTGTGTGGCTGCCAGCCCCTTTCAAGGCAGTATCAAAGCTGCTGTTTAAGCGCTACAGTTCTTTCTCTAACTCAGAGGAAAGGCACAGGAGCAGGAAATAGCTAGTAACTTAATTTAATCCTCCTTTGTACCATCCTCTGTCTTCTCTCTTTTATGCCTTAAAAAAAAATCAGTGCTATAAATTATTTGGCTTTTCAACTCTTGCATGACCAAGGAGCTAGCAATTGAGTAGATTTTAAAAATAGAACAGAATAGACCTGGAAGGGACATTGGAGGTCTTCTATTCCAACCCCCTGCTCAAGCAGGAGACCCTATATACCAGGGCTTTTCAACTTTTTCACCCATTGTACCACTTTTAGGATATGGCAACATCATCTACAGCATAGGTGTCAAACCACCAGTCGCCTAGCAAGGTGTCAAAAACTTGACCCAAAAAAAGGGGGAAAAAGTACAGGTAGTCCTCGATTTACAACAGTTTGCTTAGTGACTGTTTGAAGTTACAATGGCACTGAAAAAAGTGCCCCCCCAAGCCACAGCCTAGCAAGACACCTGCCTGCCCGCCCGGCGGCACTCTTCCTCCTGTCCGAGGTTTTCATTGTTGTGAGCATTTCTGTTGAGGGTTGGCAGTGGGGGTGGGGGGTGTTTGGTTTTTATTCCCCTGCCCCTATGCTGGGTGGGTGCAGCAGGGTGCAGCAACATCCCAGCTGATTTGCGCTTCTTGTGGGTTCAGCAAAAGCGTTGGGATCAGCGCCGAGCTCCAGCTGGAGCCTGGAGCTTATCCTGGTGCTTCCACTGAGCCCTGACAGCCCTGCAGCTCCAGCCATCTCTCACTCAGGCTTGTGTGGTGCTGCCACCCGTTCAGCTCATTCCCCTCCCCCGCTACCACTTTTCTAGGATGGTCGCGTACCACCTGCCATACCACTGGTTGAAAAGCCCTGCTATATATCATTTCAGGCAAGTGACTTACATGAAAGTAAATATCTTTTTAATGAGATTTGTGATGAAGCCCCTACAACTTCTGAAGGCAAGCTGTTGCACTGGTTAATTGTTCTCACAGTTAGGAAGAGTCTCCTTAATTCCAGGTTGCTTCTCTCCTTGATTAGTTTCCATCCATTGTTTCTTGTCCTGCCCTTTGGTGCTTTGGAAAATAAGTTGACTCCCTCTTCTTTGTGGCAGCCCCTCAAATACTAGAGAGACAAGCAAACTAGAGAAGGGACACTATGTGGTGTTTACTTCTCAAAAAATCCCATCTAAACATGGAAGGCAAATCACTTATCCCTAAAACTTTCAACCAAAGTAGAACTGAGAACATCATCTACAGCATAGGTGTTAAACTTGCCATATCATGTGACGTGTTGTGATGTATCACGACATGTTTTGCATTGCCAGAGCCAGGGTGGGCGCGGTCTCCATATGATGCAACTGGCCCACAGGCTGGCAGTTTGAGATCCCTGATCTCAAAGGTAATCCTTGTGTTACAAGCATTCATTTAGTGACCATTCGAAATTACAACAGCTCTGAAAAAAGTGACTTATGACTGTTTTTCACATTTATGACTCTTGCAGCATCTCCATGGTCACAGGATCAAAATTCAGATGCTTGGCAACTGACTCAGATTTATGAGGGTTGCAGTGTCCCAGGGTCATGCAATCACCTTTTGTGACCCTCTGACAAGCAAAGTTAACAGGGAAGCCAGATTCACTTGATCACCGTGTTACTAACTTAACAACTGCAGTGATTCACCTAACAACTGTGGCAAGAAAGGTTGTAAAATAAGTCAAAACTCACTTAACAACAGTCTTGCTTAGCAATGGAAATTTTGGGCTTAATTGTGGTCGTAAAACGAGGAATACCTGCCTCATATTACCAAACCCCACCCCTTCCCCATTAACCAGTTTGCTCAATTACTAATCTTCCCATGGTGGCAACCTTCAGGTCTATGAATCTGGTCCACAGCTTTATTCCCAGTCTGCAGGCGCTAGTCAACAACTCTGTACATTACTATTTGTAAAGAAAGAAAAACTGAAATATTCTGAACTTAAATTTTACTCTTAGTGACTGCTTGCTATTTTCCTATTTATCTTTTTTTACTTCCCAGTTTAGCTTACTGCTCAGAGAGTTCTAAAGTACTTTCTCTGAAATGGTGCCAGACAAAAGCTATACAAAACCAGAAGTTTCTTAACAGTCCATTGTGTCTAACTTCCAACACCTGGCAGTTGTGTACAAGCAGAACCAAATCACAGTGTTCCTCAGTGCCTGCCACTGAAAAATTTGTGTCAAGTGCCAACTACTTTTAGACTTTTTTTTCTAGAAATCTGGACTGGAAACAGTTAATCCAGTGTTAATATACCAAATCTCTGATAAGTAATATCTGTCAGAAGGAAAATTAAAGTTAGAACAGAAGAATTCCAGCAAGTACTCTCTTCTTTCAATGAAAAGAGACTTTATACACACATGCACACATTGGTTTATTTTATTGGGAGATATATTTTTTTTAGTGCAAAGAGGAGGAAGAGTCTCTCTTTTGTGGAGGCAGGCAGTCTACATTGCTGATTGTTTTGATGTTAGACTTCTTCTCAATGTGGGAAATTACTTAAGACCACCAGCACACACTACTTTGCTCTTCTTTGCAAGGTCCACCATTTCAGAGGCATTCGCTTCCTCTACAATCCTGTGGTTCTGCATTGATCTGCAAATGGGCTCATTTAATTTTATTTACAGTCCCAGAGCAATAAAGGTGTCCTCATTTGTGGGTCAAGGATTTTGTCAATGGGACAATGATTTTTTTTTAAAAAATCATCTATTGACCCAACCTTGTTCTCTCCTAATATTAGTTTCCATAGTGTGGGGAAAAATGGGTGGGGGCAGGGCATGTCTGATGAATGGGAATTGTGCCTAAGCTGAAAGAGAGAAAAGAAAAATCAGAAATAAGACTGAGGTGGGAGTTTTCCTCAACAAGAAACAACTTAGCTTCCAATGTTTCTTTCGGAGTAGGAACAATAATGTTCTTTAATGAAAAGAAGGACTAGGGGTGACATGATGGCAGTGTTCCAATATCTTAGGGGTTGCCACAAAGAAGAAGGAGTCAAGCTAGTCTCCAAAGCACCCGAAGGCAGGACAAGAAGCAACAGATGGAACTAACCAGAGAGAGAAGCAACCTAGAACTAAGAAGAAATTTCCTGACAGTTAAAACAATTAATCAGTGGAACAACTTGCCTCCAGAAGTTGTGGATGCTCCAACACTGGAAGTTTTTTTTAAAAAGGGACTGGACAGCCATTTGTCTGAAATGGTATAGGGTTTCCTGCTTGAGCAGGGGGCTGGACTAGAAGACCTCCAAGGTTCTATTCTATTCTATTCTATTCTATTCTATTCTATTCTATTCTATTCTATTCTATTCTATTCTATTCTATTCTATTCTATTCTATTCTATTCTATTCTATTCTATTCTACTCATTTTATAGGAGGTGAATTCAAGGCAGTGAACATGTATAGTACTCCTTCCCAAGCAGGCATGTCCACAGATGATGTCAAAATGGTGGGTATTATTGGATGATCAGAATGTGGTTACTGATGCATCCCACACACGGAAGGCCTTAGATGCAATCTGCTAATAAAATAAGGAAGTGTTGCTGAATTCTTAAGATAATGATGGCTTTGTTGTACAACTAAGAAATACAAAGCTGCATAATATTTTAGAAAACCAACACACTTGTTACCCATTGCACAACTAAAGGATTATTGAATGAAAGATGTGGATTGAAAGAGAAGTAAAATGGAGAAGAACATAGTAAACAAAGCAGCATCAGAACTTGTCATCATAAAAGACCTCTCATTTTAATAATTAGAAAAAATGTCTATTAATCTGGACCCACATGTGAGGCAGATCAATGTTAGTTAAAGGGCATATCTTCCTTTCTCACGTCATAAATTGGTAATTTATAGTAGTCATTCATTGTAGCAACCAGCAACATGTCACTTGATGACTGCTTGACATTGTGTCACCTGATAGCAAACTTCCTAGGTTGATCCATTTGTGAATTGAGCTTTCATGCTATATCCCAAGAAATTTACTTTCTTTTATTTTCTTATAGAGATGTTATGTAGAAAAAAAATGCTGGATTCCAGTGTGCTGATGGCTGCACATCAATAGGACACTTATCCATTTGTAACAGCTGTCTCATACAGTGGTTAGTATAGTCCTCCAAGTGATAGATACAAGATAGCTGACAACTCCACCAGAGGGAATAAAGTAAAAAAAAACAAAAACCTGACAGTTTAGATCAGTGGTTTTCAAACTTGGCAATTTTAAGATGTGTGGACTTCAACTCTCAGAATTTTCCAGCCCAACTGAAAAATTCTGGGATTTAAAAGTCCACAAAGCTTAATGTTGCCAAGTTTGAAAAACAGTGGCTTAGAAAGACAGCAGGCATTAACTTTAGCACTGGAATATCTATTTGGTAACAGCTCCATCTTGTGATAGAGTCAATTGCTTGGGTTCAATTGCTATGAGAAGAAAGTCACAAATAGCATCCATGCAGGCACTCACACACCATATCAAATTATTCTGTAATTTGCTAAGCAGAAACCACCATAGCAGCATTTTCGTAGACTAAAGTAGCAACAGAAGTTGAAGTTGCAATAATAATTCCTCTAAACTGCATGGCATTTTCTAAGCAGAAATTTTCAAGGAGCTTCGGAAATTATTCAAAATAGGAATAGATCTCATAACAGGTAAATTAGTGCATAGAAATTATAGAAGTTGCAAAAGACAGTGAAACATGTATTATTACTGAATTCTTTTTTCCATCTTGTTCATTTAACTAAGAAATTTAAAAGTACATGCTTTAAGGAATCTGAATACATCATTACCATGATAACTGACTAGGTAAAAAACAAACAAATAGACTGGGCTGGATCTATATGCTTACACATATGCGATATATATATATATCTCCCCTTCATGGATTACTGCCTTGTCATGGTGAAGGGACTTGCGTAATTCAATGAAGCTATGAGCTATGCCGTGCAGGGCCACCCAAGACAGAAAGGTCACAGCAGAGAGTTCTGACAAAACTACAGTGATCCACTGGAGAAGGAAATGGCAACCCACTCCAGTATCTTTGCCATGAAAACCCTATGGACAGTACCAAAAGGCAAAACGATATGACGCTGGAAGATGAGCCCCTCAGGTCGGAAGGCGTCCAATATGCTACTGGGGAAGAGCAGAGGGCTAGTACTAGTAGCGCCAGAAAGAATGAAGCGACTGGGCCAAAGCCGAAAGGACGCTCAGCTGTGGATGTGTCTGGTGGTGAAAGAAAAGTCCGATGCTGTAAAGATTTTTTCTCCATAGGAACCTGGAATGTAAGATCCATGAATCAAGGAAAGCTGGATGTGGTCAAACAAGAGATGACAAGACTGAACATCGACATCTTAGGTATCAGCGAACTAAAATGGACAGGAATGGGTGAATTTAATTCAGATGACCATCAGGTATACTACTGCGGGCAAAAATCCCTCAGAAGAAATGGAGTAGCCTTCATAGTCAATAAAAGAGTAGGAAAAGCAATACTGAGATACAATCCTCAAAATGACAGAATGATCTCAGTTCGAATCCAAGGCAAACCATTCAATATCACAGTAGTCCAAGTCTATGCCCCAACCACCGGTGCTGAAGAGGATGAAATTGACCGGTTCTATGAAGTCCTACAGCACCTTATAGAACTAACACCCAAAAATGATGTCCTTATCATCATGGGGGATTGGGATGCTAAAGTAGGAAGCCAAAAGATAACCAGAGTAACAGGCAAGTTTGGCCTTGGAGTACAAAATGAAGAAGGGCAGAGGCTGATAGAATTTTGTCAAGAGAATACGATGGTCATAGCAAACACTCTTTTCCAACAACCCAAGAGACGGATCTACACATGGACATCACCAGACGGTCAGCACAGAAATCAGATTGACTATATGCTCTGCAGCAAAAGATGGAGAAGCTCTATACAGTCAGTAAAAACAAGACCAGGAGCTGACTGTGGCTCAGACCATGAGCTTCTCATTGCAAAGTTTAGGCTTAAACTAAAGAAAGTAGGAAAAAGCACTAGGCCACTCAGGTATGAATTAAATCATATCCTTGTTGAATATACAGTAGAGGTGACAAATTTATTTATTTATTTATTTATTTATTTATTTATTTATTTATTTATTTATTTATTTATTTATTTATTTATTTATTTATTTAGTCTTCTATACCGCCCTATTCCCGAAGGACTCAGGGCGGTTTACAGGGCAATATTTAAAAGACAATATAAAATTAAGATAAAAATAGATTTAAGGAATTAGATCTGTTAGACAGAGTGCCTGAAGAACTATAGACAGAGGTTCGCAACATTGTACAACAGGTAGCAACCAAAACCATCCCAAAGAAAAAGAAATGCAAGAAAGCAAAATGCCTGTCTGAGGAAGCTTTGCAATTAGCTGAGGAAAGGAGGGAAGCGAAAGGCAAGGGAGAAAAAGAAAGATACGTCCAATTGAATGCAGAATTCCAGAGAATAGCTAGAAGAGATAAGAATGCCTTCTTAAATGAACAGTGCAAAGAAACAGAAGAAAACAATAGAATAGGGAGGACCAGAGATCTTTTCAAGAAAATTGGAGAGATGAAGGGAACGTTTCATGCAAAAATGGGCATGATAAAGGACCAAAATGGCAGGGACCTAACAGAGGCAGAAGAGATTAAGAAGAGGTGGCAAAATTACACAGAAGAACTATACAAGAATGAGCTTAATGTCCCAGATAACCATGATGAGGTGGTCACTGACCTCGAGCCAGACATCCTAGAATGTGAAGTGAAGAGGGCCTTAGAAAATCTGAGCAACAACAAAGCTAGTGGAGGTGACAGTATTCCAGCTGAGCTATTTAAAATCTTAAAAGACGATGCAGTAAAAGTACTACACTCAATTTGCCAGCAAATTTGGAAAACTCAGCAGTGGCCACAGGATTGGTAAAGATCAGTTTACATTCCAATTCCAAAGAAAGGAAGTGCCAAAGAATGTTCAAACTACCGCACCATTGCACTCATTTCTCATGCTAGTAAAGTTATGCTTAAAATCCTACAAGCTAGACTTCAGCAGTATGTGGATCGAGAACTACCAGAAGTACAGGCAGGATTTCGAAGAGGCAAAGGAACCAGAGATAAAATTGCCAACATACGCTGGATCATGGAGAAAGGTAGGGAGTTCCAGAAAAACATCTACTTCTGCTTTATTGACTATGCTAAAGCCTTTGATTGTGTGGATCATAACAAACTGTGGCAAGTTCTTAAAGAGATGGGCATGCCAGACCATCTTATTTGTCTCTTGAGAAACCTATATGTGAGCCAAGAAGCAACAGTGAGAACTGGACACGGAACCACTGATTGGTTCAAAATCGGGAAAGGAGTCTGGCAAGGCTGTATACTGTCACCCTGCCTATTTAACTTATATGCAGAGCACATCATGAGAAAGGCAGGGTTAGAGGAATCAAAAGTTGGAATTAAGATTGCCGGAAGAAATATCAACAACCTAAGATATGCAGATGATACCACTCTAATGGCAGAAAGTGAAGAAGAACTAAAGAGCCTCTTGTTGCGGGTGAAGAAGGAGAGTGCAAAACTTGGGTTGAAACTGAACATTAAGAAAACCAAGATCATGGCATCCGGCCCTCTCAATTCCTGGCAAATAGATGGGGAAGAAATGGAGGTAGTGACAGATTTTATTTTCCTGGGCTCCAAGATCACTGCAGATGGGGACTGTAGCCAAGAAATTAAAAGACGCTTGCTCCTCGGGAGGAAAGCTATGGCAAATCTAGACAGTACACTAAAAAGCAGAGACATCACCCCGTCAACAAAAGTGCGTATAGTTAAGGCTATGGTCTTCCCAGTTGCAATGTATGGCAGTGAAAGCTGGACCATAAAAAAGGCTGAGCATCAAAGAATTGAGGCCTTTGAACTATGGTGCTGGAGAAGACTCCTGCGAGTCCCTTGGACTGCAAGGTGATCAAACCGATCAGTCCTAGAGGAGATCAACCCTGACTGCTCTTTAGAAGGCCAGATCCTGAAGCTAAAACTGAAATACTTTGGCCACCTAATGAGAAGGAAGGACTCACTGAAGAAGAGCCTAATGCTGGGAAAGATTGAGGGCAATAGAAGAAGGGGATGAAAGAGAATGAGGTGGCTGTCGTAAGTTGTGACTATAGCCTGCGAATAGCCTTGGATTAGGCTGAAACCAGAAAGAAGATTTAACTAGCAAGGTATTCAAAAGACTTGACAAACACTTAACACATATATCTCCCTTGCTTCCTAGCTAATAAAGAGAGAAAGAGCCTGTGGCCTAGGGGTTAAAACAACTGCCTAATATATAATTAGCCCAGGTTCGAATCTCAGATAAAGGGTATGACTGACTGATGAGAACAAAATAAGTTTGAAATGGCCATATCAGCCTCCCTAATTCTTTATTAGCAATTTGAATAATTTATACAAATAATGAACTGTCGTAAGTTGTGACTATAGCCTGCGGATAGCCTTGGGTTATGCTGAAACAGGAAAGAAGATTTAACTAGCAAGGTATTCAAAAGACTTGACAAACACTTAACACATATATCTCCCTTGCTTCCTAGCTAATAAAGAGAGAAAGAGCCTGTGGCCTAAGGGTTAAAACAACTGTCTAATATATAATTGACCGGTTCTATGAAGCCCTACAGCACCTTATAGAACTAACACCAAAAAATGATGTCCTTATCATCATGGGGGATTGGAATGCTAAAGTAGGAAGCCAAAAGATAACTGGAATAACAGGCAAGTTTGGCCTTGGAGTACAAAATGAAGCAGGGCACAGGCTGATAGAATTTTGTCAAGAGAATACGATGGTCATAGCAAACACTCTTTTCCAACAACCCAAGAGACGGCTCTACACATGGACATCACCAGACGGTCAACACAGAAATCAGATTGACTATATGCTCTGCAGCCAAAGATGGAGAAGCTCTATACAGTCAGTAAAAACAAGACCAGGAGCTGACTGTGGCTCAGACCATGAGCTTCTCCTTGCAAAGTTTAAGCTTAAACTGAAGAAAGTAGGGAAAAGCACTAGGCCACTCAGGTATGAATTAAATCATATCCCTGTTGAATATACAGTAGAGGTGACAAATAGATTTAAGGAATTAGATCTGATAGACAGAGTGCCTGAAGAACTATGGACAGAGGTTTGCGACATTGTACAACAGGTAGCAACCAAAACCATCCCAAAGAAAAAGAAATGCAAGAAAGCAAAATGGCTGTCTGAGGAAGCTTTGCAAATAGCTAAGGAAAGGAGGGAAGCAAAAGGCAAGGGAGAAAAACATACATATGCCCAATTGAATGCAGAATTCCAGAGAATAGCTAGAAGAGATAAGAATGCCTTCTTAAATGAACAGTGCAAAGAAATAGAAGAAAACAATAGAATAGGGAGGACCAGAGATCTTTTCAAGAAAATTGGACAGATGAAGGGAACGTTTAATGCAAAAATGGGCATGATAAAGGACCAAAATGGCAGGGACCTAACAGAGGCAGAAGAGATTAAGAAGAGGTGGCAAAATTACACAGAAGAACTATACAAGAATGAGCTTAATGTCCCTGATAATCACAATGAGGTGGTCACTGACCTCGAGCCAGACATCCTAGAATGTGAAGTAAAGTGGGCCTTAGAAAAGCTGAGCAACAACAAAGCTAGTGGAGGTGACAGTATTCCAGCTGAGCTATTCAAAATCTTAAAAGACAGTGCAGTAAAAGTGCTACACTCAATTTGCCAGCAAATTTGGAAAACTCAACAGTGGCCACAGGATTGGAAAAGATCAGTTTACATTCCAATTCCAAAGAAAGGCAGTGCCAAAGAATGTTCAAACTATCGCACCATTGCACTCATTTCTCATGCTAGTAAAGTCATGCTTAAAATCCTACAAGCTAGACTTCAGCAGTATGTGGATCGAGAACTACCAGAAGTACAGGCAGGATTTCGAAGAGGCAGAGGAACTAGAGATCAAATTGCCAACATACGCTGGATCATGGAGAAAGCTAGGGAGTTCCAGAAAAACATCTACTTCTGCTTCATTGACTATGCTAAAGCCTTTGATTGTGTGGATCATAACAAACTGTGGCAAGTTCTTAAAGAGATGGGAGTACCAGACCATCTTATTTGTCTCTTGAGAAACCTATATGCGGGTCAAGAAGCAACAGTGAGAACTGGACATGGAACCACTGATTGGTTCAAAATTGGGAAAGGAGTCCGGCAAGGCTGTATACTGTCGCCCTGCCTATTTAACTTATATGCAGAGCACATCATGAGAAAGGCAGGGCTAGATGAATCAAAAGTTGGAATTAAGATTGCCGGAAGAAATATCAACAACCTAAGATACGCAGATGATACCACTCTAATGGCAGAAAGTGAAGAAGAACTAAAGAGCCTCTTGTTGCGGGTGAAGAAGGAGAGTGCAAAAGTTGGGTTGAAACTGAACATTAAGAAAACCAAGATCATGGCATCCGGCCCTCTCAATTCCTGGCAAATAGATGGGGAAGAAATGGAGGTAGTGACAGATTTTATTTTCCTGGGCTCCAAGATCACTGCAGATGGGGACTGTAGCCAAGAAATTAAAAGACGCTTGCTCCTGGGGAGGAAAGCCATGGCAAATCTAGACAGCACACTAAAAAGCAGAGACATCACCCTGTCAACAAAAGTGCGTATAGTCAAGGCTATGGTCTTCCCAGTTGCAATGTATGGCAGTGAAAGTTGGACCATAAGAAAGGCTGAGCGCCAAAGAATTGAGGCCTTTGAACTATGGTGCTGGAGAAGACTCCTGCGAGTCCCTTGGACTGCAAGGCGATCAAACCGGTCAGTCCTAGAGGAGATCAATCCTGACTGCTCTTTAGAAGGCCAGATCCTGAAGCT